>NW_025999862.1:6896782-6977935 GCF_001458135.2 Marmota marmota marmota
GGGGGGGGGGGGGGATGAACAGAGTAGCAACAGACTATCTTCAGGGCTACTATATCCCTTGCTGCTACTGCTTGCTGACTATATCCACACTTCCCTGACACTCAGAGGTATTATGGTTTGCATCTTGGAGATCAGTAACACACTCTTAAACTAAAAGGAGTCTCTGGCATAAGTGAATGTATGTTACACTGTAGCTTTCCACATACCTCCTGGAGTTACTTAGTTGCTTAAATAAGCAAGACTCCTAGCCAGAGTATTTGTTCCTTCCAACATTAAGCTCTAGAATCTGTCCAAGTAAAAGGTAAAAGGTTAAAGCCTCTTCTCATGCCTCTTGGAATCTCTAGACCACCTATAATGGCTATAAGCTGCCCATGGATTTCTGATGCAAAAAAATGCCCTCTCAGCTTTAAGCTGAGACCCTTAAAGGGAAAATTTCTGGCTACATATGAAGCTTTTACCCTCCTTACCTAGTTGTCCCTTATGCCTTTGGTCGTAAGAACAGCACCCCCACAAGCTTGGCATAGCTATTGAGGCTTCATTAATATAGGATGAAGCCACAACTTGGGTCTCCGGATTATTCCACCTGAAGGAGACAGTGACCTTCTCTATTTTTAGTCCCTTGTTAGATGTCATGGTGCTGGAGGATCCCTGGACCCTTGAGCTCCCTGGGAAGCTCCCTGGGATTAAGTGAGTAGCAGCAGTGAGAGTCGTGTGCTGCACCAATTGTATTGCAACCATCATAAGTGATTAAGTTCAGTGGCATATTGCTCCTCTCCGTCTCTTAACTAGTGTATCCCTCATAAAGGACATGACCCAAGGGGCCCCCATTAGCCAGACTTCAAGCATTCATCTTAGTGCTGGAGGTCTTGGTTAGCAAATGGTCCAGTCTGCACATTTGCACAAATTGAGTGTAAGGTCTAAGAATTCAAGGATGAAGAACTCTAGAAATTTCTTACCTCATAGATACCTAAAACATAAACCAAAGTCACACATGTCTCTACATACACTAAGGTAATAAAGTAGGCCTTACAAAGGCACTCATTATTGCTTTTGGAATTTAAAGCATTACCAATAGTGATCAATGCACACATTTTACTTCTCAAAATGCACAGTTCCAGGCTCTTGAAAATGGCATTCAAAAGAACTTTCATCTTCTCAATAAGTTTCGGGTAGGCAATATAATTGATAGATCTAGTGAGTTTTTCAAAGAACTCCTATTTTATTTAAAAAAAGACAAATAAATCCCCAAATAGGTCTTAATCTCCTCTTTAAGGACTGCTTGACTAACTAAAATCTCATGCCAACTTTATAAAACCTTGCCATTGCCCTTCCTTTCCATTATCCTACATTTTGGAAATGTCCTAAATGTTTCATCTCCATTAGGATAGGCTAATTTTATACAAATCTTGCTGCTGAAGTTGACATCATCTCAAATGAGTGCAGTGCTCTTCTAAAGCTTAAGATCAAAGTCTACTTCCTTTGGATTCTGCATATCATTGATTTATCTAAAATTCCATTATCTTTTTAAGTGTCATTAAAACTTACTTATAGTATACCCTAGCATTTGCACTTCGTGCATCATATACTTTTTAAAATTTCAGTATAGTCTGTGAGCAATATGCTTTATCCTTTCACACTATAAAGTTTGATGTGCTTTGGAAAAAACATACATTCATGTAACTGTCACCAATATCAAGATATAGACCTTTTTCATTTCTGCAAAAAAAAATCCCCTTGTATCCACTTGAAGTCAATTTTAGACCTGGTAAAAACTAATGTGTTTTCTGTCTCTATAATTTTGCCTTTTTAGAATGTTATCCACATGAAATTATATGGCAGATTTATTTTACATTATAAGGTATGTTTATATTTGTTGATTTAATATGATTTCTGTAGAAAATGTTGCTTGCAATTTGTGAAGTCAAACCTATTTTAATAAGTAAAATCAAGGACCATTGCTGAATCAAAGTAAATTTTGTCTTGTATATTCATATAATTCAATGTACTATGGAAAACCCTCCCTATATAGAAAATGTAATGCAAAATCAGTTTACAAAAACAGATTCCTTAGAAAATTTTTGATCATTATCATGGAGTTAAGAGCAATATGCTAGCACTTTGCCTTAATTTTATCACAATAACAACAGTTTTCCTGGTGCTAGTTATAGCATCTTGAGAAATGGTACTTTCTAGAGAAAGAGAGAACAAAATCTTCATGCCAGCAAGGTCAGTGACTTCTTCCCCTCCTTCCACCATGAGGGACTAAACTCATACAAAATCTAAAGTAAAATCCATGATTGGTAATTAAAGTATAATACAGAGTTTTAAAAATAGAGATTGAAATCCTAAAATTCACTATTCAATACATAAACATTCTTTAGTGTTGAACTAAAAATTGAGCTACCACCAAGAAAGTAATAAAAACAGTAGCAAAAGAAGATAAATGCATTACAAATGAATAGCACAATCACACCAAAGGTAGTAGAAAAGAAAAGCACCAACCTAAGTAATATCAGGAAGCAAACAATATTTCCATCAGATACTGTAGTTCTAAAGATACAAGAACCTGTATACACAGGTTAAATATAGTTAGTAGATTTGTTTTTCATAAGAATGAGGCAGTAATTCTGAAATGACTTTATGTACATACACATATATATGGCATATATATAGCAGATGTTGTATTATTTATCAATGTTTGAGAAAAAGTTAGAAATGAGGAAATAGAGGGTTAAAATAAATCTTTGGTTTTGGGTTAGAAACAGATGCAAAAGCTTGAACTTAGCTAGCTAGCTAAGACATATTTTAGATAGAAAGCCAGTAAAGGTCATATGGTACCTCTGTATATTTTTGCATTTTTCTATAAACCTAAAATTATCAAAAATAAAATGTTGATAATAATGAAGTTCCCCACCTTACTCTATAACTGTAGCTATCTACAGTATGAAAATGTGTGCAAAATTTACATATTATATGTAAACAAATATAATTTTTCCTTTGTGACATTCAGCTACAATGACTGGCAAATTTTGCCTTCAAATACAATGTTTTTAAAAAGTAGTTTTTGAGGAGTTTGTATCTATGCAACACAATAAATACAAATTTTTGTCATATTTCTGATGAAATTTCTTCTTTCTTCTTTTTTTCAGTAAAAACTCACTCAACACAAATGGATGTAAAATAAAATTTAAAAGTATTTTGAATTGCAAAAATGAAAGAAATAACAGCTAAATATAAATTGGCCTTCTTAACCACAGCTCTCACCTGTTGTTTTTAAATATACAGTATTAAAATACTGGAATTCACAACTACCTTTCCATTGTCTGGGAATAGATATATCAGAATGGTTTTTGCTTGTATTTTTCATGAAGTGAAGAGACTATCTACAAAATCCACTCAATTTAACAGACTCTTCCCTTTCTTCCATATGTGGGAGATTTTTCAGATTTTCCATTCCTTAGTGTCTTGTCAGATAATCCGGTAGAATGAACTTCCATTTCAAAAGATGGTTTTGTATGGGAACATTGTATACTTTTATATGATTAATACATCCAGTATTCAAACATTCATGTAATTTCATTGACTTATCTAAGTGATATGTTGCAAAAACATCTGTTCAAAGAAATGATTACTTTTAAGAATATCATCTATGTGTTTTCAGTACAGAATCTCTTTATGCAAGTTAAATTTCTTTTTTCATATTTTTAATTAAAGCAATATAGTAATGCATAATATTTGGATTCATTTGACAAAATTACACACAAAAGAAATTTGATTTCCATCCCCATCCCCCCTTTCCCTGCCTTCCCCCAATTCTCCTTCCTCTACTAAAATTCTTTTCTTCTACATATAACTAAAGAAAAAATTCCCTTTGGTACTTTTATATGTGAATCTAACATGATTTTGTTAACTTCATTCCACTTTTCTTTCCCTTTTCCTATTTCCTTCCCTCACTCTCAATATCCTTCTTCCAGTCCAATGATCTTTCCTGTATCTTTATGACCCCCCCCTCCTCTCCCCAACAGCCTTCTTTCCCTTATTTTGTTCTAGCTTCCACATATGAGAGGAAACATTTGACCCCTGATTTTCTGAGTCTGGCTTCACTTATCATGCAAATAATTGCATCATTGGAAAAAACAAAACAGAAACAGTGGTGGATTCAGGATTTATAAAAGTTAGTCAGCCTCTGGAGACATTATTCCCCAAATAATCCTAAATCATTTTAAATTTCTTATATAATAGTTACTATCAGTAACATTATATTATTATGTGTTTTGAAAATTAATAATTGTTTTTATGATTATTAAAATTATAATTGCACACAGCATAAATTGGGAATCAAATAACTTTGAAAGGCTTCTTATGACAAATAATAATCCATCCATCCAAAATTCCCTCCCCCTAACACGAGGCTGACACTTTCAACAGTTTGATGTTTATTTTTAATATTTACCTATATAATTTCTTTCTACCATTCTTTTTTTTTTTTTTTTTTTTTTGGTAGCAGGGATTGAACCCATGGATGCTTAACCACAGAGCCATATCTCCAGCTCTTTATATTTTAAAATTTTGAGAAATCGTCTCACTAAGTTGCTTAGGGACTTGCTAAGATGCTAAGACTGGCTTTGAAGTTGTAATTCTCCTGCCTTAGCCTCCAGAACCACTGGGATTATAGGTGTGCACCACTTTGTCCAGCTACCTACATAATTTAAAATGAACTACCTATTTGGTGCTATTTATCATTTTATGAATTTTAGGTTTTATGTATTGCTCTTTACTAGATAAAAATAAAGCATGAGTCTTTTTCAGCACCTGTCAGTTCTATAAATCATCCTAATATATGTAGCCTCCTCTTTCCCCTACAGCTAGTCTAGTAAACTGTAACTTCAGTGTATCAATTTTAGTATTTACTGTTATTACTATAAAAATAGTATGTTCAGTTGAACCATCTATTTTACTATGACCATTTTTTAAAGTTTCTCATTCTGATTATTTTCTCTGCAATTAATAGTTGTCTTACTTTTAAAGAGTTGAGGAAGAGGGTTGCTTAGTTTTTTGGTGCTTTCATTTATTCAATGCTGAACACTCTACAGGTTACCTCAACTCATCCCAATATGTTCAGATTCATGATTTGTTCTATTAAATCAATCAACTGAGGGAGACTCTCCTGGGACCTTCTTTCCTGCTCCAGGCTGCTACACAGTTGCTATTCTGTCATCTCTTTCACTATCTTGCCAATTTCCTTTCCATGCCTTCTGTCTTGAATTTCTTATTTTATGAGTCCTTCATAACTCATTTTCTTTTCTTCAATCTAGTTGAGGCCTGAGCTTGATGCAACCTGCTTTAGGTAATGCACAATTTTTTGGAAGTTCCTTACAAAAGAGGCTGGAGGCAAGTATTTCAAGAACTTCATGTGTGAATAACTGTTGCTGCATAACAAATTGTTTCATATTTTGTGGCTTAAAACAATACTTACATAATGTCTTAATTTTGAATGTCAGGTGGCAGGGTGGCTTGAGTAGATTTAAGATGCAGCATATCACAAGATCACTACTGATTCCTTGAAAGAAAGTGGTTAATTGTCTAGAGGCTTAGGGGGTGGGATTCAAACTTCATTGGGGTCCCATATTATTAGGATCTTTATCTCTTTTATCTTGGTTTGGTTAAATATTCAAAGAAAGATCTAGCTTCTTTCCCAGAAAGTTTAGGTTTAATTGCAGGAAACCAGTGAACCTATAAAGAAAGACACTAGGAAGCCTCAACATTTGTTATATGAATATTTATATAACCACTGTTTCAGAACAGTATTGCCACTCTTAACTACTCATGTCCTTCATTCCAGTCAAGACACTATTTTACTGAAGCAGACCAGGTACCCCCACCCAAAAGACCCTTGCCATAATTAAACTTCTCTTCTTGTCAGAAAGATTTTTACAAAGAGCATCAACAGAATTTCAGCAGGAAGCTCAACGTGGTTTGAAGCTTACTCTTTCTTGTAAATATCAGGTTTGCAGACAAAACATGTGAAATATCTGTCGACCGTAAGAGTATGGGACAAAGAGCAACTGTTATGTTCCTACCCACTCCCACTGCCATGTAACCATCCCACTGAGTATGAATCTAAAAGAATTATCAGATTCAGGGTCTAGAGATTTTTAGGTCTTAGCCCCTCTGAACCACTGCAGCTTGAATGAACCTACTTCCTGAAACTTGCTCTGGTGTCCAGCCTCATCTGTCCTACATCATTACCATCACCAGTGAGTTAACACCCTGACTGGGTATCATGGAAGTTGTATTTATTAAACCAATTTTTATTTTACTCACCCCCCACCACACACACAATCATACATATACTCTTTATAGAGAGGGATGCCACCCATTTTTTTGAATGTTTACAGGAATCTGCCAACCAAATTTTTTGTTTCTTATCTTTCCACGTTGATAATGTTTGATTTTTCTCCATCTGATCTTCTAAATTAGCTAGGTTTCCATATGATTTCCATCCACCACACTTATTATTTTCTCGCCCTCATCTTCTCTCCTGTTCTCTTTATCATTGTGTATTTGTGACTCTGAAAAAAATCTCTTTTCTGATGCTTTCAATAAATTTTGGGACATGTGTTTATGAAGTATATATATTTGATTACTATCTTTTCATGGAAAACCTCAATGATATTTTAAAAATTTTATTTCTATTTCTTACAGAAAAAAAAAACACACTGGAAATGGCAAAATATAAAGAATGTATAAGGCCTGAAGGAAAATGTTGTAATTATCTCACTCCAAAACAGTAACTATTCATAATTTGCAATACAGACACACCAATTTTTCCAAAATAACCATAATATGAATTATGAATTGATCCTACAAAAATGAAATTACCATCACATATAAATATACAGCAGCAAAAGACCAGAAACTATTTGAATATTGTATGTGAATGGATAAATAAGTTATAATAGATGCACTACATGGAATAGCAACCAATTATTTAAAATATTACTGTATGTATTGACATGGAAAAATTCCTAAACAATATTGCTAGGTGAAAAAAAAGAAGTTTCAGGTCAATATTAATAACATAGTACAATGAATGTGTGTTTATATTGATGAATGAAGTATCTGTGTATAAAGCTAAGAAAGATTCATACAGGACACATACAAAATTATAATATCAATTAGGGTTATGACATTATGAAGTAAAAGGGAAGATATGTACATGTATTTCAAATATGGAACAAAATATGAGAAATATTGAACAATTTTGATGATCTTTCATTATATGTCTAAGTTATATTATAAAAAGGATATATTTTTTTAAAAAACATACATTTATTAGGTATGATTATACTATCTTATCAGAGATGTATTTTTAATTATAAATTCAAAGAAATTTTTTTTAACAATCTCTTTACTTAATTATAAGAAAGTTAACTATCAATAAAATTATCCATACTAAAATAGGCACAAATAATGACAAAGCATATATTTGTAAACAAGGTTAAATGACATACCCGAACTGGAAAACATATTTGCAAAGATATTAATATGTATGTGGTTTCCTTCTAAGTCATTTGAATAAATATTTATTTTTTTCTATACACATCATCATGCTAGTATAAGTATAAATAATAAATAAAGAAAACATGTAAATACTTACCTTTTGAAATTATTCAAATACAACATTATATAGATGTAAAGTAAAAAAATAGAATCTGATCTTTGGTTTGATATCAGGGATTGAACTCAGGGGCACTAAGCCATTGAGCCACATACCCAGCCTATTTTGTATTTTATTTAGAGACAGGGTCTCACTGAGTTGTTTAGCTCCTCACCATTGCTAAGGCTGTCTTTGAACTAACTCACTATCCTTTTGCCTCAGCCTCTGAGCTGCTGGGATTATAGGCATGTGCCATCTCACCTAGCTGGGGTCTGATTTTAATCATTAGCAAGAATTAGAGAACTGTGAATGGTGAAATTCTTATGTATTATTAACTCAAAATGGCACAACCTTTCTAAATGGAAAATTAGTAATATAGATGCTTTAAAGTGGAATGGATTTTAAAAAATGATAACTTATAAACATTGATGTGGCTGCAATACTGTAGTATTTTGACTTTAAAACTTTTGGATAAATACCAAAGGGCTGGAGAGTTGAATCAAATGGTGAATCCATTCCTAATTATCTGAGGAATCTCCATGCGGCTTTCCAGAGTAGTTGCACCAATTTGGAGTCCCACCAGCAATTATGAGTGTACCTATTTCCCACATCCTTGCCAACATTTACTATTTTTTGTATTCTTGATAATTGCCATCCTGACTTGAGTGAGATGAAATTTCAACGTGTTTTTGATTTATAATTACATATATGAATATAGCATAGTGAGTTCCAACATTGAGTATATGCACAAGACACTAATTAAAACTAAAAACCATAAATAAATTCCAGAAAGATCAGTAGATCCTGGAAGGAGCGGGGACGGGGAGCCAGGGAGAGGGAGGAGGTGCTGAGGATTGAATTAGAGAGCAAATTGTATTTTATGCTTTGTGATTATGTCAACATGTATCTTAATATTTTATTTAACTAAAAAGAATCAACAAAAAAAGAAATATACCCTAATAAGTGGACATACAACAGCACACACACACTATCTAATGACTAGAAAATATTAAAAACCTCAGTATTTTCACATTTTAGGAAATTAGATATAAAAATAATTATGTCTTTATATAATACAACATTGTGTAAGTATTAAAATGAGAATAGAGAGCCATACTCAACACAAAATTTTAATCTATGTTTTGGTATGTGTTTTTTATCTTTTATATTTTTTAATATTGAATAAACTTATGTGCCCTCAGAAAAATGTCAGGAAAATTATAAATATGTTAATCATCTCTAGTTTGGGTAAAAATATTAGGGATGTTAACAAACATGTTCTTTTCATTAAAATAAACTTTTTTTCTGAAATTAACATGGTTAACATGAATTACTTCAGTATTAAATACTAAAACTTCCTTAGCCTAGAAAAACTTAGAGAACTGTCTATGATTTTAAGATGATCAAAGATAAATGGCCCTTCATGGGTCTGACAGAATCAGGTTTTTAAAGAGATTTAAGGAGATTCAGTGTCACAGAGATTCAGTGTCCTCTCTCTCCCATGTTATCTCTCTCTCTCTCTCTCTCTCTCTCTCTCTCTCTCCCCCTCCCTCCCTCCCTCCTTTGTAGGGGGAGGTCTTCATGAATGCTACAGCTGCAAGATGATTTCTGCCAATAACAGATTAAATGTGGAGTTAGAGTATTCCCTACTTGACCTTCCAGATGAGCTAACATTGATTCCATTAATTTGAAACTCTTAGTACAGACTGAGGCCTAGATTTCTGACTTAGTGAAATGGGTGCTTTAAGTCACTAAGCTTCTGATCATGTGTTAACCAGCAATGGAAAACATGCAAAGAAAAGAAGAGATATGAAATCCTATAACAGTAATAGCTTTCTTGAGGGGCAGAGACTTCCGAGGGTGAAATAGGTCATCATTACTGAAAGTGTGGGTGCTTAGATGGGACTTTCACTTTTTACGTCACACTTTTATGTCATTGGACACAATGTGGTACATGCCATTTTCAGTTTTTTAATTGAAAAGCAGAGCAAAAACTTATAAATTTAAAATAGTCTAGTGATGATCTATGAAAACTCTATCATGGTAGATAAAAACTTATTTTTTCTCATTATTACAAGGTGTGGTTTCTGAATTTTTGTTTTCTCAACATCCTGTTGTGTCAGTGAGGAATGGCAACAGGTGGTGGACTTCAATAAAGAGATATTCAAAGGCAGATGAGAGATCACTGGAAAACACCAAGGGATAACCTCAGGGACACCAACAGTAAAGAGCTCTTACTAACTGTATGCAAAGCACTAGAATTCAAAAGAGCTGTCCTCTGGTGGTCCAGCAGGAATCTTAGCCTTTGGTGGAGGGATGTAACTGTAGCCCTGCAGAGAGGAAACAAGAATAATAATCACTCTCTCTTACTTTCAGTTTTTTATTCAGTTCCCTATGGTGGACTTTCATTGAAAAAAAATCTAACCAGAATCCAGACAAAAGGGAGTTCTTGATGCAATACATAAAAATGAGCTCTCAGAAACATAATCTAGGTGAAAAATTAATCTGGAGGGTGACATAGGACAGTATGCAAAAGTCCATTCCTTCTTCCATTTGTATTTACTATCCATGTTCTATCAAAAGTTCTTGCCTCCCCAAAAGTTTCTGCAACAAGGGGACACACATCCACACTTGCCAACTTCTACATAATTACTAGTCACTTTTCTTACATTGCTACCTGAATATTTTATGTAAGATACCATCAAAAACAAAATTAAATCATAAATTTACTTAAACAACAGTTGCTATGAATCCTCCTTTTGTGGCTAGTCACAAGGCGTAAATTGATAATTACAGACACATTTCTTACATTATCCATTCAATGTGCTTTTTTTAAAAAAAATTCTGCAGAGATCTGAGCTGGAAAGAATTTATTTCTACAGTGGAGTGAACAAGAGCTTCATTTCTACCTGATGCAATTATTTTTCTTTTTTTAATAACTTTTTTTTTAATGTGGTTCCGGGGATTGAACCCAGTGCCTCATGCATGCTAGGCAAGCGTTCTACCACTGAGCCACAACCTTAGCCCCCCTGATGCAATTCTTGATGAGATGTTTTATTGAGTGGACATAATTTTCCTTTGACAAAAGTCTCGGCCAAAGACATACTAAGGAGTGCCACAGTGAATTTGTTGGTTTCCAGATATAGTCTTTCTTGCCCTTAGTGAATATCAGAACCTCAAATTTCTTTGAGTAATTGGAATGTGTCCTTAGTAACTCCTTATCTAACTACTGGTTTAGTGGAATGAAGGGTCAAAAATAATACCTGTCTTTCTTTGTGTAAACCTCCTTCCTCAGGATTTTATGACCTCTTATTTCACTGAATTTAAATTCACAGAAATGAAAATACATTATCTATGTCACTTATTATGTATAACACACTAAACAGTCTCTGTCATCTTTATTCTCAGTTTGAATAGCTGCCCAGGAGTATGAAGGAGGTAGGAAAAGGGAAGAGACTCGTTCTGAGAGGGAAAACTGGGCAAAAGGAAAATCTAGTTTCTGGACACTGTTCCATTCTTAAAAGTATTTGTAAATGCTTCTGGAAAAGAGATATTATTTCACATAGGATTCATGAATTATAAATGATGAATAAATACATGGAAACAAAGAACTTACATCTCAATTAATTGGAGTGAAATCTATCTTTATGATTCCATCTTGTGGTCTAACAGAAAACATTGTCTTCCTAATAGAAATCAAAAGAAAATGAATTCTAGGAAACAGGATTCACCCTGGTCGAGGTAACATGACAGAGTAACCTTTTTATATATCCATTGTTGTTTTATACTCACTCATATATTTTAAAGCACATTTTATTTCCAATGTAAAAAAACAAAAAAAAGTTTCCATCTTAAATGATGCAATTACCTTTATGAAAATGACAACTCCTTCCCCAAAAGTATATTTAAAAAGTTGGTTTTTTTCTTGTTGTTTTCAGGAATTTTTCATTATTCTGGTTGGTTGACACATTTAAAAATATTTTGCAACTTATATATGGAGATATAAAGTTAAAAATCATTAACAAATCCTATGTTAGGGAGGAATGGAATGGAAAATTTTCATTTTGCCAGAAAAATAACTGGGTAGCATAGATACAGACATATTTAAAACAAGAAAGACATTTTCATAGCTATTGTAACCTTCATTTCTGCTACTATTGACATAGCCATAGCTGGTATTCTAACTAGTATTTATCAGCACCACTTTCTATTACCCCTTCTACATCCTCATTGTCATGACTTGGAATGAAAGAAAGTTCCTTTTGAAGAGGGAATGATATTGCTTTATCTGTACTATTTTTTCATATATACTCATCTAGATTTTATAAAGGATCAGGATCAATGTTGACTGCATGATAACTTTATTTCCAGGGAACAAAATAAAGAAAAGGATATTCCCAAACAAATTTCATCTATCAATGAATAATGCAACAGATGTCATCTTATTTAAATGATAGCATGCCTATTTCCTGCTTATTTTTATTAATGCAAAGTTATCCTGGTATACTTAACTACTCTTTTGGGTAATTAAGTTTATTAGTTTGATTACCTTATTCACCCTTTTGTCCCTTCCCTTGTGTTACAATTTGAATCTGCAATGTACCCCAAATGTTCAGGTGTTAAAGGATTAGTCCCCAGGTTGTTGTTATTGAGAAGTGATGGAAATTTCAAGAGAAGGAGCCTAGGTGGAAAGTTTTGTGTCACTGAAGGTATGCACTTGAAAGATTGTGGAACCCCAACACTTTCCTCTCTCTCTTTCTCTCTTGTACTTCCCTGACATGAGGTGAATGGATTTGTTCGGCCACTCACTTTCACCATGTCTCACTGCAGGTCCAAAATAATGGGACCTCTATTCACTCACAGACGGAAACCTCGGAAACCATTAGCCCCAAATTCTCTTTTTTCTTTGTAAATCTCTAATCTGAGGTATTCGTTACAGTAGTGGAAAATTGAGTTAATATATCTTCCATAAAATATCTGTGGGTATATAAAATCATAAACTAAGCTTCATATGTAAGAATTTTGTCAGTATCTATCAAGATTTTAGCCCATAAAATTGTCTATAATATGAACAATATAAAAATATGGCAGACTTCTTTAGTTACCCTTTTGAGATTTCTTTATGATGGATTCTTAATTCTAAATATATGGATACAGCTATTCAGATGGCCACAAGTCCACCATTTATGACAAATATTTGTTTATCACTTTCAGGTTTTAATTTAAGCTTTAGAAATTAAATTGCACCCCATATTTCCCACCTTCATCCTATAAATATGAAACATAACCAATGAAATAATTCATAATTTCACAAGTAATCTTGACTATATCACTCCTTGTTTTTTTCTACAGAATATATAGCCTTTTAAAAAAAATCTCTACCATTATCGTATGTGAAATATTTATAGTTGAAAATACACAGAAAAAAATTATAAGTAAATCATATATACTCAGAACAATGGTTTATTCATGTTCAGTACAGTCTTTACAAAAGGATGAGAATCACATGCTGGTTGACTTAAGGCAACAACATAAGATCCCATCTTCTGAAAGTCTTGGAGACACAGAGGAAATACATTCAATACTGGAAAATGGTGGGTACTCTCAATCATAAATTAATCTATGATTTAATAAAGCATATCTATGTTATTAAGGTGGGAAGTTTAATATTTTGGTGGGTGTGTGTGGTGCTGGGGATTGAACTCAGGACCTTGTACATGCAAGGCAAGCACTCTGTCAACTGAGCTATATCCCTAGTCATTTATGTAATAAGTAAACTTTAATTAATTTTTGTTCTTGATGGAATTAAGATTAATAGCTCATGATTTTGTTGGAGAGCAGAAGAAATGAAACTAGCTCTCTATATAGGTAAAAAATGTGTGTTAAGATTTAAAGGAGTTATATCCTTCTGCTCATGAATATCTCCTTGATTTATAAACCATGTTATCAGGAGTTCATCTTAGTGCTTTTGAGAGGAAACTGTATTTCCCTAAAAAAAAAATGTATTCTCCCAAGGTTAGTAATATACGTGTATTCTTAAAACTTAATGCCATATTTTTTTTTCTTTTTTATACAGAGAATAGGAGATATTGGACAGGTAAGAATTGATAAGATGGAAGGACCTGACTCACGTGCTATTTCTGTTGGAAGATATATGTAAACTGTCACATAGTGAGAGATCCTAAGCAGTCTAAGGCAGTATGAGGGTGAGAATAAAAAGTGCTTGCTCAATAATAATCAGTTTAAGAACTGAATTTTAGGGGTGTGTGGAATGTCAGAGGATAAGTAGGGAAATAAAACAGCACCTCCTTTTATTCATTCTTCTTTTTACTGTTTTTAAAAATAATGAAACACAGAACTTTCCCTCTGAATTTAAGTCCACTAGTTCCAAAGACAAGATATCTTTAAGACCTAATTTGGCTTCCTGCCTGAAAGCATTCCTTCTGTGTTAAATTGAAACCAAAAGTTAAACCTCAGCTAATTGAATGGTTCAATTCAAGTCCAGTTCTCTAAGATAGGTAGTTCCAAAGTTAATACCTCCATTGAGTGGAATAAAAGATGCCCATTATTTTCTTGTATAGTTTCAAGACACTGAAAGGGCCAATGTCACATTTACCTGAAACACAGGAAGAAGTACAGTAAATGAGAGTGCCCAGTTTTTAGACTTCCCTATTATGGAACCTGGAATAGCTATTGACTTTGTTCTTACTGTGCTGTGGTTTTTAGGTGTTGAAAAAGTTAATTTTCTGTGATAGAGAATGTTTCACGAGATTGTATGTCTCTATTAATTCTTGTTTTTTTTTCCTATGAGTGATCTATTTATATATTTTTAACAAATTCATAGTTCTCAAAACAGTTCATTTAATATTTGAGCCCTTAAAATTACAAATAATCTTGATAAACTATTTTAACAAAAGAATAGTTAAGGCAGTGATTTGAGATCTATTCTACACAAATGAGAGGAGCTTTTAATAAAATAATTTATACAAAGTACAGCTTCATAAAAATATCATGAAATGAGCAATTTAACATGGACACATATAGACAAGTACATATCCTGAATAACAACAGCATTCATAGTCCTGCAGCACTTCAGAATTAGCAAGTAGTTATTCATACATTATAATTTTTGACTACATAACAACTTATTTAAGTATCATTATCCTTTTTATGCAGATGAGAAAAATTAGCTCATGCTGTATATCTTAAAGTAGCATGACTGGACTTGAATGCAGATGTTTTAATTCCAAACATTTTTTATGAACCAATAATAGAACACATTTAACAAATATGTATTATGCATGCCTATTCTGTGTGCAGCTTCACACTCTCTATTTGTAGTACAGCAAAGAAGCTCCTCTTGCAAGAATCGCAGAAACTTTTTATAAAAGAAAATATAAGTAGGACACATAGCAAAGAAGCATAAGATTTATCAACAGTACTATCCATCAATCCTTCCAAATAATACAGCATTATTTATTAAATAAGTTGATAATTTATTTCCCTACACCCAAAGGTAATTGATGGATCAATATCCAATATGTCCCTCTGAAAAGCAGAAGAAGATTATCAGTGTATTATCTTTGAAGGACTAGCAACATCCAATGTAAAAAAAAAATCAGGACTTTTTATAAAATTGCAATTGTAAAAATAGCTAGAAGTCATAGAAACTCGGCTTGAACTTTTTTATTAGTACATTTATAGTGTTCATCCTGTCAGAAAAAATAAAAACACAAATGGCACATGTATCTGTTACACTGGCATGAAGTTGTAATATCTTATAGAAGTGAAAAATTATGTCAAATTCTCCAGATACTGTATAAAAAAACTGGCATGTCCTTGTTCACAGACTGGAAATAAATATTCACTGGGACTCTGGAATCTCCTTTAGGGAGTTCAAGGAATTGTTATTATTCAAGATAAGTGTTTAACATAGGCTTTTCCATTCATTATTTGTTAAAAAAATCTTCATTATCTTTTCTAAATGGCTTTTCCTATTTAGATAACATTTCTATGTCTGTTACATCTGTCATATTGTTAGTCTATCTACAGTTACTAAGTATTTATTTGATAATGCTTTATGTTCCTATAAACTTAAAATCATCTCAGAAAACAGAAATAATATGATACCTGTTTGATTTCTACTTTTGTATTGCTGAGTTCAATCCCTTCAGTCTGTACTGTCATATCACGAATAAGGTATATTTTAGAAACAAAGTCTTCCATTTCCATTGCATTATGATTTATGGAATAAACTATAATTGAAGTAAGAGACTAACTGGCCATCTACCATATGGTATATTATCCTAGGAAGACCAATGCCTGTCTCACACTGCAATTAAAGTTATTTAAAAATTGTGATGCTTTGTCTTTCAAATATGTCCAAAATCTATAAGTACTATCATAAACACAAAGTGTAGCCATTGTCTGCCAAATATGCATATAATTTTGGTTAATTGTATTGATCATACTTCATTTCTAGAAATTTGACCATAATCTCAAGTAAACAGCTTCGTGCATTTTATTGAGGTTGGGAGAAAAGTAGGTTTTTTTTTTCTACACATCCAAGATTTCAAAATGAAAAGCAAAACAACATAGTAGTTTTAAAGGTCTAGGCTGAATAAAAGTGGTAAAATAGGGGATCCCCGCCTTGTTCCAGAATTTATAGGTAATGCTTTCAATTTTTCTCCATTTAGAATAATGTTGACCTTGGATTTATCATATATAGCACTTATAATGTTGACATATGTTCCTACTATCCCTAGTTTTTCTAGTGTTTTGAACATGTATGGATGCTGAATTTTGTCAAATGCTTTTTTTGTATCTATTAAAATAATCATGTGATTCTTGTTTTTAAGTCTAATGATGTGATGACTTATATTTATTATTTCTATATGTTAAACCAAACTTGTATCCCTTGGATGAAACCCACTTGATGATGGTGTAATATCTTTTTAATATATCTTTGTATGTAATTTTCCAATATTTTATTGAGAATTTTTGCATCTCTGTTCACCAGGAAAATTGGTCTGAGGTTTTTGTTGTTGTTGTTGTTGTTGTTTTTCCTTGAAGTGACATGGTCTGGTTTTGGTATCAGAGTGATACTAGCTTCAAAGAATTCATTTGGAAGGGTTTCCTCCTTTTCTACTTCGTGGAATAATTTGAAGTTAATTGGTGTTAGTTCTTCTTTGAAGGTTTAGTAGAACTCAGTTGAGAATTTATCTGGTCCTGTTTTTTTTTTTTTTTTTTTTTTTTTTTTTTGTGTGTGTGGTAGGCTTTTGATGGCATCTTTAAATTCATTACTTGAAATCGATCTGTTTAAATTTTCTATGTCTTTCTTGATCTGTTTGGGGAGGTCATATTGATCCTGACAGTTATCAGTGAGGAGACCTGCTTCCCCACATGTTCAAGTTTGAACATTAGAGAAGCTTGCCAAGGCAAGCGTATAAAGCAGGGTTTATTCAAAAGGGGGTAACATAGACTTCTTCTGGGAGGGAGAAGGGAGCCAAAGTTGGTATCCTGGTATCCCAAGATGTTCGGACCTTTTCATGTTCTTGTTCTCCTGCCCTCTTCCATCTTTCTCCTTCCTATGTTTGTGACTAGGTCCAGGAATGCTGGATGGGAGGGCCAAAATGTGAGAAATGGGTGGACTGAAGGCGGGGGGGGGCAGGATGGTGCAGCCCAGGACACATTAATAAGCTCATAGGTCTGAGCAATTCCTGGGACAGGTTTCCTTGGCAGCAGGTTAGAACAGGGGCAGGTTCTTGATAAGGGTAGAAGAAGGGCTCTGAAGGAAATAACATTTCAGTCCTCAGGGTATAGTCTCCAACTTGCAGGAGTCACTCAAAATTGGCCTCCTTAATCTGACCTTACTTGATTTACCTATCCATACTGACTGGCTGTCTAATTTTGGCTTCAATATGTCTCTAGAAATTTGTTGATGTTTTTAAAGTTTTCTATTTTATGTAAGTGTAAATTTTCAAAATACTTTCTGATTATCCTCTGTATTTCAGTAGTTTCCGTGGCAATATTGCCTTTCTCATCACAAATTTTATTAATTTGGTATTTTTATTTCCTTTCTCTTCATTAGTTTGGCTAAGAGTTAATCAATTTTATTAGTCCTTGAAATTCTAGGCAGAGCAATAAGGCAAAAGAAAGAAATTAAAGGAATGTGAATAGGAAAAGAAGAACTCAAATTATCCGTATTTACTGATGACATGATCTTATATTTATGAGACCCAAAAACTCCACCAGGAAACTCCTAGAACTCATAAATGAATTCATCAAAGTAGCAGTATATAAAATTAACACCAATAAATCAATTCCTATATACTAATGTTGAAATAGCTGAAATAGAAATTAGAAAATCTATTCACAATAACCTCAAAAGAAATAAAATAAAATATTTGATAATTAATTTAACAAAAGAGGTGAAAGACTACTATGATGAAAACTACAGAATACAAAAAAAAGAAATTGAAGGGGCTGGGGATGTGGCTCAGTGGTAGAGTGCTCACCCAGCATGTTTGAGGAACTGGGTTCAATCCTCAGCACCACATAAAAATAATTAAATAAACAAAGTAAATGTACAAAAGAAAAAAAGTATTTGAAGAAGACTTTAGAAGATAAAACAATCGCTCATGTTCTTGGATAGGCATAATTAATATTGTCAAAATGGGCATACTAACAAAAACACTATACAGATTTAATGGAATTCCTACTAAAAGCCAATGATATTCTACATAGAAATAGGAAAAGCAGTCATGAAATTCATTTGGAAAAATAAGAGGATCAGAATAGCCAAAGCAATCCTTAGGGAATAAAGTAAAGCAGGAGGCATCACAATATCAGATCTTAAATTATATTACAGAGCTATAGTAAGAAAAGCAGCATGGTATTGGCACCAAAATAGACATGAAGACCAATGGTATAGAATAGAAAACACAGAGACAAATGCACATAAATACAGTTATCTCATACTAGAAAAAGGTGCTAAAAACATACATTGGAGAAAAGATAGCCTCTTCAACAAATGATGCTAGGAAAACTGGAAATCCATATGTAGCAAAATAAAATTTAAACCCTATCTCTTACCTTACACAAATTCAATCTCAAGTGGACCAAAGATCTAGGCATTAGACCAATACCCCTGCACCTATCAGAAGAAAGAGTAGGCACAAATTTCCAACATGTTCGCTTAGGAACAGAATTCCTCAACAAGACTCCTAAAGCATAAGAAATAAAATCAAAAATCAATATATAGGATGGTATCAAACTAAGAAACTTCTTCATGTCAAACGAAACGATCAAGAGTCTGAAGACAGAGCCTACAGAATGGGAGAAAACCTTGGCACTTGCAGCTTACATACAGCATTAGTCTATAATATATACAAATAACTCAAAAACACTTAACACCAAAAAAGCAAATAATACAATCAATAAATGGGCAAAGGAACTGAATAGACACTTCCCGAAGAAGAAACACAAATTTTCAATAAGTATATGAAAAGATGTCCAACATCTCTACAATTGGAGAAATGTGAATTAAAACTACAGTGAGATTTCATCTTACTCCAGTAAGAATGGCAATTATCAAGACAAAAGCAGAAATAAATGTTGGTAATGTGGCAAAAAGCGTCCACTCCTATATTCCTGTTGGGACTGCAAATTGGTGCAACCAGTCTGGAAAGCTATATGGGGATTCCTCAGAAAACTTGGAATGGCGCCACTATTTGACCAATTGTAGCACTCCTTGGCATATATCCAAGGGCGTTAAAATCAGCAAACTACAGTAATGCAGCCACATCAATGCTTATAGCAGCTCAGTTTATACTAGGTAAGCTATGGAACCAACCTAGGTGCTCTTCAATAGTTGAATGTATAAGGAAAATGTGGTATATACACATAATGTAATATTACTCAGCCATAAAGAAGAATGGCTTTATGACATTTGCCAGTAGATAGATGGATCTGGAGACCATATGCTAAGGGAAATAAACCAATCCCCCCCCCAAACAAAAGGCCAAATGTTCTCTCTGATATGCAGATGATAACACAAGACAAGAAAGGGGAGAGTAAGAATAGAAATTCCTTGGATTAGAAAAAGTTGAATAAAGGGTGAGACATGGGATAGGAATAGGAAAAACAGTGGAATGAATCTAACATGACTTTCCTATGTACATATATGAATATAACATGGTGAATCTCCACAACATATATATCCACAAAAATGGAATCCTAATTAGAATAAAACATGCTTCATGTTTGCAAAAAGATGTCAAAATATACTCTACTGTCATGTATATCTTAAAAGAACAAATATAAATGCATACAAAGTTTTAAAATTAGAATAAAGTAACTGCATAATTTGTAATAAAAAATAATATATGCAATATTTATGGTCTTTTGAAAAACAAATTTGTGCAAATTTTGCATAAAGTTAGGTTAAAAGGCAGAATGTATAAGAAATTCAAAGAGCTCTTTAAGAGAAACAAAAACAACAAAAAAACTGATTTTAAAAATGGAAAATAGACATTTCTTAAAAGAAGTTAAAAAAATGACCCACAGGTTTATGAAGAAAATCTCAACAACACTAATCATCAGGGAAATGTAAACCACAGTGAGATATCACTTTACCCAGTAAGAATGGCTATTAATGTTAAGACAAAAGCTAGTTTGAGTGCTAACCAGGACATAGAGAAAAGGGAACCTGTGCACATGGTTGGTGGCATGTAAATTAGCATATCCATTATGCAAAACAGTATGGACAATTTTTCAAAAAATAAAAATAGAATTACCACATGATCTAGCAATTCTACTAGGGTTATATATAACCAAAGGAAATGAGAAGAGAATGTTGAAGACTCTATATCCCCATGTTCATGGCAGCACTCATTCACAATAACCAAGGAATAAAAATACTTAAGTGTCTATCCAGTGATAAATAGATAAAGAAAATGTAAAATATGTACACAATGGAATGCAATTCAACCACTAATAAGAATGAAATTGTGTCATTTGTGACATGAAAAGAAACAGAAAGCATTATTTTAAGTGAAATAAGCCAGGCACAGAAAGAGAAGTACTGCAAAATCTAACTCATAAGTAAAATCTAAAAAAACTGATCCATAGAAGTTGAGAGTAGTCTGGTAGTCACCAGAGACTGGAGAGAAGAGAGAAGAGGACTTAATGGGGAGAGGTTGATCAATGTGTACGAAGTTGCAATTAGATAGAAGTAAGAAGTTCTGGTGTGGTATTGTACAATAGTGTGGCTACACATTACAATAAGGTACCACATTTCAAGAAGCTAGAAGGGAGAATTTTTAAATTGGTTCTTTTTAGTTATACACGACAGTAGACTCCACTATGATATAATTATACAAGCATGATATATATCTTATTGTATTTAGGACCCCATTCTTGTGGGTGTACTTGATGTGGGATTCACTTATGTATTTTCATATATGTACACAGGAAAATTATGTTAGATTTATTCTTCATTTTTTCCTATTCCTATCTCTTCATTCCCCTTTGTCTAATCTACTGAACTTCTCTTCTTCCCGCCATTCCCCTAATAGTTTCCACATATCAGTGAAAACATTTGAACTTTGGTTTTTGGGGATTGGCTTATTTTGCTTAGCATGATAGATCTGTTTACATCATAAAGAAATAATGAATGTTTGAGAAGATAGTTATGTTTACTCTGATTTTAAAATGTATTCTTTCAACCCATCAGGAGGTACATCATAAATTCATATAATTTTTATTATTTATATATTAGTTAAAATACATTAAACTTAATTTTTTAAAAAAATGTAAATATTGGTGAAATTATTTCATCAACATCATTTTCATTCTATACAAGAGTAGACAGCAAAATGATGTACTCATTTACAAAGAACCAATGTCCTTCAGCTGATAAAGTGATACTTTAGAAACTATAGTTATGAAAGCAATGTGAGCCATCAATTTTGGTTCAAATACTAAAGGAAAAAATTCATAAGCATTTAATAAAGGAAATTTATGGTTTCATTCAGGAAACAAATTTATTAAAGTTTCTGAGATGTGTTCACTTTAATAAATATTTGTTTAAACCTATTAGCAAGTCTTAGCAGAGTAGGAAGACAAGCTTTAGTTTGGAAGAGAAACTTCTGGCTATAAATTAGCTATAGGCCAAAAATTATGATTCTGAATCTATATTTTGTTTGTAATTCAGTTGAATACACACTGCTTTATTAAAATGTTTTGATCAATTGTGTTTTGAATCCCCACAAATATATTAGCAGTGAAAATATTTTGGCTATTATTGAATATTTATAAAATTCAAAGTGTTATTCCCAGAGTTTTGTTTGAGATCTATGTGAATGTTAAGTAAGTGGAGCTTTGATTTGAAGCAAACAACAGCAGCAAAAACAACCTTTATGAAGCTGTCAATTTAAAGTTCAATCCCTATTAACTATTTGCCTATATTGTTTTGTCCTTTAATGTCCAATAATGTTACTGGAATATTGGAGTCTTTTTATGATTAGAATGTAGAAAATAGCAAGAAACAAACTGTTTCATTCATTTTATCATCCAACCAATGTAAAGCTCAGTCTTTAAACAATGTAAAAATTAAATATGTTATTTCATATATTAAAAACAAAATATTTTAACCAATTTTTGAAAGAGTTAAAATAAACTGGTAGATAATGTTTGAGAGATGATTTTGTGGAATTTTGTCCTAACAATTATGAAAAGCTACCCAACTTGTTACACAGTATAGCAAAATGGTCAAACCCAGATTTGGAATTCTTTTTTTCCTACGTTTATATTCTGGCTCGGCCCCTTAATGATATACAGTATCTTAGATTACACTTTTATCTCTCAGATTGTTCAAGTACACAATGGAGCAATAACATATATCTCAAAGGGTTGGAGTGATCAGTACTTTGTATTATATATCACTATTAGCCCAAATTAGATATAATGGACATTGTCATATTTTACCTAAAATTATATATAAGGATTTGTGGAAATTCTTTATTTACTATAAATTGGGGGAACAAATAACTACATTTGATTTTTGAAATTCTAATTTCTGATCCTTTTATTTGTACTTCTATTATTCAGTTTACATATTGGAAAAAAATGAAGTTTCTATGAGTGGTGTATTTCAAACTCTTTTTATATGCTAAGGGCTAATAAAAGATATAAGATACTTTCCAAATAAAGAAATATAGGTCTTCTAGTAAACCAGAAGAGAATTGCATTTAAACATGTGTAGCATCATTCATCTGAGTATCTTAAAATTGCCTTATGGACAAGTATGATTCTATTTAAGAGCCAGAGAAAATGAGATCTGAAATTACTTTTTCAAAAGGTCAAAAGGCAGAAAGCTAGTAACAAAATTGAGGTTTCTGAATTCCTACTTGAGGAACCTAATCACTAAGCCTACCTGAGTCTCCCCAAGTCATTCTAATGAACTAAATGGGTGAGCAGTTAATTTTCCACATGAGTGCATTAGACATGGGGGCACTTTTACTCCATCACTCCTTTGGCTCTTCACTGTCTTTCTTGTGCTGATTTCCAAAAGTCTTGTGCCTTTCTTTGATGAGAAAATTCCTTGTAAAGCTATTAAAAGCCAAATAACTTTTCCTGGTATACAGTGGAATTGTCTAGTTTTTATTTCACAGACACAATCTGATTAGTAAAACTACTCATAAAATACTGAGTTTTGCTATATGAGGGATGCTTGAGCCAATCCTAAAGAAAAAAAAATGGGAGAGTGCATTACATTTACTTTATTATTTTTGCAGCAAATATCTGCAACAATAGATCTATTTTTATATGCTATGGAGTGAGGAGTCTTATGGATCCCACTGATAGCTCATTATTATTGACCTTTTACATTTTCTCATCAAGTATTAAGCAAAAGGTGGAATCTGCTGATTTGGCCCAATACACAGAATTTACATGCTCAGCACCTACTGATCTGATTTACCCCTCATGCACACAACAGTGCCTGAACCCTGTCTATCTCCTCTGGTGGGCAACCATGTAGACTCTTCTTTCCTTGTATATCCATTATAAGCAAGATATTCATATATCTCTTTTCCATTTACCTTAAAATTGTCCACAATATTATTTACACACACTATGTTTTTATATTCCATTATATTTCCCCAGCACTCTTACAATACTTCTGTTCTGTTTTAAGTGAATATCAGCCTTACTTTTCCTGTCTCAAATTAGCTTCACAAGAAGTTTCCAGGTGTTTTATACAATTTCTACATTTTCCTGAAATCTTGAGTAAAAGAAATTTGCAGAATCAGATATTTGTCAGTTTGGCATTTCTAGAGACTCAGAGATTCCACAGCAATATTTAAGCCTGGGCTCACAGAACCTTAGTAAACTCCTTGATGGACTGAGATACAATGAGGTGATGTGGGCTATGACCTTCTAGAAACTGGGTGTACAAAAAGCATGTGTGTGTGTGTGTTTGTGTGTGTGTGTGTATGTGTGAGTGTACATATGTATATATATATATATATATATATATATATATGTGTGTGTGTGTGTGTGTGTGTGTGTATGTGACTTATGTATAAGTACATATATAGCACCATATACATATATGACATTTCAGGAGAGGTTTCATTGCTTTCACTAGATTCTCAACAATAATAGAGACTCCAAAATGGAATAAAAATTTAAAAATTATAGTATAAAAGGGGAATATGTAATTGTACATAAGAAGAAAAATCATTTTAATAAATATAGAATATTTTTAAATGAAAAGTATATAATATTGGCAATAAAAATCTGCAGGAGTAATCAGAAATGTTTTCTTTAGAGGAGCTGGAAACATTTGAGTTGAGGTATAAGATGATGCTTAGAGTTTGCTTGGGTAGAGAAAAGAGGGGAAAATATTCAAGGAGACTATATTTCATTATAAACATAAAGGAAACGTGTAAATGGGCCATCTTTTTTAATATTTATTTTTAGCTGTAGTTGGACACAATACCTTTATTTTATTTATTTATATGTGGTGCTGAGGATCGAACCCAGGGTCTCTCATGTGCTAAGCGAGCGCTCTACCAGTGAGCCACAACCCCAGCCCTAAATGGGCCATCTTTGAGCATAACAATGCTGTGACTTCTATCTGTATCATCACTGACTACAAAACCAGCCCAGTGAAAAACTTTTTATGTAGATTGTTTAGTGCTCACTGCAATGTATGAGTCAATTACTAAAGTTTTTTTCATTATTCCAATACATGTAAAAATAATGGTTGTTCAATGAGGAAAATTAACTTGGTATCTTCTGATAGTATAGCTACTAAGTGGTCAACAGAAGATGCAAATCTCAATCATTTAACACTGATTAATCCAGTTTTGGCTGGAGCAGATATTTGATTTTGTGATGAAAATAGAAATGTGATTCTATAGGAAAAGAAAGAAATGGACACATAAATAAAACTCTATTCATTTCTCATTCAATTTTAGGTACGGTTTGCTAGTAAGAGGCTACATTCTCATGACTTCTTGATCTGTTGAAACTATGAAAAGTTAATTTTACAACTGATTTCAAATGTATAAAATTAGCATTAAAGAACCTATTTTAAGCCCTATTCACTTTCGATTACTAAAAGAATTATTTAACAATGAGAAATCTTGCTGGCTATATTGTCTTCTTTACCATGCTTTTGCTTTATGAGCTACTCTTGTTAAAATGCCAATTAAAGTCCTGTTAAAAGATGAAGAAATATTGCAATTCATATTATGTAAAAATAGATATTAACACCTCTCACTCTATGATTATGCGCCTTGTCCTTACTAAAAAATATAAAGCTACTTTATCTTTGTATTTAATGAAATAAATTGTAAATGAGTTGCTGACCTTTCAATAAGAATCTCACTAGAACACAGAGTCAAAAAGCAGATTGAATAAGTAAGCAATTATCTGGGGTTATTCTTAGCTTTGGACTTTAATCAGTGAGAATAGAATGTGCAGTTTCCATAGATATGGTTGGAGTTGAATAAGAAATTGGTATTTTAGTGACTACAGAATACTTGTGTGTTAAATGAATTGGAAGACATCTTGTCAGTATAATAAGAGACTCTCTAAGAAATAAATCAGATGATGACTGCCCAAATATGGAATATTTTAAATGAATTGGCTCAAATGGTATTCATATTGTAAAGGATTCAGATTGATATTCCAGATCAGTGTAAATATTTTATCTTCCTCAAAATAATCAAACAAAAGATGTGAAGAAATTTCAAATTTAGTGTGACTTTATCTTATACATGATTATTTTTGGGGAAACTTATCTGCAAGGATCTCCTGCAAAATATTTCTTGAGATTTTTCAAGACACTCTTAATAGACTGCAAATATGAAATTACTTCCAACTCTAACTAAACCAAATGAACATACCAGTTAATCATGATTGAGAAGTAATAATAAGAAATATGTTTAAAGATTTTTGATGTAAAGTTTTTCGGGGATAAGAAAAAGCAAGTTACTTCTTGATTTGAAAAGATGCATCCATATACTCAATGTTACTTCTTATGAGAAATAGTTGCAACTAGTGATGATTATGGTAATAATGCTAATGCTAATGCTATTAGTTTGCATTTATATCCTATTTACTGAGTGTCAGACACCAAGCTTCATTGTGAAGTCACTTAAACTCATGCTACATATTTAATTATAATGAAATAAGTGGCATTGAAAATTTACTTGTAAATTGTTATGCATACACATATAGGTCATAAGACAGATTTAATTGCCTTATGGGTTCTCAATTGTGCCCCCATATATGCATGAGTCAGTAATTATAATTCAGAAATTCAGACACAGATCAGCAAACATATGCTTCATATATGATTGCAAATGAGACAACAAAACAAGGCCATATGTATGTGTGTGTGTATATATACATGTAAGTATACATATATAAATATATACTTCCCATAAAATATGAAAGATTCTGATATAACAATATTTCATATTTCCTTGTCAGTATGAAGTGTCTGCATATAGATTTTTTCCATTAACTCATTTTTATAAAATTTTATGAAAATAATGTCACATTTTACCTGCTCATTAATAATTATTTATTTTATTTGCATAGTTAATACACTTTTTAAAAAATTTATAATCTCAAAATTTATTATTGACACTAATTCTACATGTTTGCTGTACTACATAAACAAGTCAAGAAATTTTTAAAAATCATTAAATATTTAGAGATATTCAACAGCCAACAGCAGAAAACTTAAACTCTAACTTTTTATTGTGGATCTTCCAAAAGCTACAGCATACATTGTTTTTAAAGTATTTTCTCTACAGAGAATCTTATGAGCTACACAAAAATCTGTATAGGTCTTATGTGGAAGCTAATACTGAACTATACTTGAATTATCAGTCAGCTTTTCATTGTTGTAACCAAAATAGGGAACAAAAACAACTTGGAGAAGCCAAAGCTTATTTTGGCTCACAATTTTGGAGGTTGAGTCAATGGGCAGCTGATCATTGCTTTTGCCCCCAAATAATGCAGAACATCGTGGAAAGATACGATAGAGAAGTGATGCTCAGTTTATGGCAGTCAGGAAGCAGAGAAAGAGAGGGAAAGGGTCTATAGGGAAGATGAACCCTTCCAGAGCATGTCCCCAGCAGTCCACTTCCTTCAGTCATGCCATGCCTGTCTCCAATTACCACTCAAATTATGGTGCACCAATTAGCTTACATCTCTCATGATCTAATCATTTTGAATATTCCTGAATGAACCAAGGAGCTTCTGTGAATACATCATATCCAAACTATAATTAAATTCTGAACAAAATAATGACTTACAACAATACAGGATAGCCATTTATTCATCTTCCTCTTCCCCTCTTCCTCATTTTTGGCTCCTTGTTTTCCTTTGTGCCTGTTGTCCTAACAGGGTCTTTGTTTCTTGTTTCACTTTTGCCCTTGGCACGGCATTCAGTGATATTCTTTTCATATATCCTCTTTACCTTAAGTGGTTTTTGTTCATATGATTGCTTATTTTTGTTTGACTCTTCAGACCACATGTGACCAAAATTTTTGCACAATCCCCAATGGATAGCACTGGGTGTTTGCTTTTGATCTTTGGACCAGGAAGAAAGAAAATGGTCTTTTTGGACAATTGGTATCTCCCTCCTTTCTTATCACCTTTGGCAGAACATAATTTTTCAACTTTCTTTTATAGAAAATGTTCCCATTTTCTGTCTTGTCTTAGAGCTTCACATTTTCCTTGGAACACATGATCTTCCTACATTCAAAATTTCATAGGAGAATTTGACAATATTATCACAAGAATGTAGATGGTAGGTCTATATGAAGAAGTCATATGAAGAGATTTGCCCTTAAGCTTATTGGGGGATATCTGTTTCTCAAGGTGACATACCAGATATGAGTTTTTGCTCAGTTTGTCAGAGATGTTTTTTTCCCAGGGCCCTGGCATAAACTGACTCAACATAAGAATACTTCTCAATATTTTATTTTTTTAAAAAGATAACTTTGAACTAGATAATATGAACTTCCTAATTTATTAATAATCTAAAGTAGTCCACAAAACTTCAAAAAATAACAGAAATATATTTTGTATTTTTAAAATTAAGATATTATGTCAAGTGTACTTTGGAATTTTCTGTTTTCATACATTAAAGTTTTAATAAATTGTCTATTTTGTGAATGTATAAAGCAGAATTCTAACTATTTTAGTTATATATGTGTATTATTTTCTGTTTTTCCACTGTTTATATAGTATGTATAGTTTTATTGTAAGGCTACTTGTTGAAACCATTGTACCCCCTCCAAAATGTTCAGATACACTTAAATATTTTACATGTAAAATGAATAAATAATCTTAATTTTTCAAATGATTATAAAAATCTGGTTGAGATTTCAACTGAGAATAAAAATTTAAATAATAAATTTAAGAGAATTAGCCTATTTTTAATATTGAGATAATGCTACCACAAAGGTCCTCCTTACCTTTTATTTATATTATGTATCTGTCTATTAACTTTTATACTTTACAGAGTTTTGGGGTGTGTCTTCTGAGATTTACTTTTGGGTGTTTGTGATTATTTTTTATCATGAATGCTAATTTTCTCCAATAATTAATAGTTTCTGCTATTTAAAACATCTAATAGCTAGGTACAGTGGTACACACCTATAATCGTGGCTCAGAAGGCTGGGGCAAGAGAATTCTGATTCAAAGCCAGCCTCAGCAACTTAGCAAAGCCTTAAGTAACTTAGCAAGATCCTGAGATAATATCTCAAAATTTAAAAAAATCAATAAATTTTTAAAAATAGGCTGTGAATGTGGCTCAGTGGTTAAGTACCTCTGGGTTTAATCTCCAGTACCAAATTAATTAATTAATTAAAAGAAAAACTAATAATTGGGGATATTCAAAACTAATAATTTGGGGGTATTATTCAGAATTATTTTTCTTATTAGTTCAAATCATTTTTTGTTCCATTTACTGTTTTAGAAATTACTGTCCAAGTGAGTTTGAATATAACTCTTTAGGGAAGTATCTACATTGTATGATCTGAGCCACATCAGAACACGGCATGGCCAGGTGTGGAAGGTCGTTTGGGGCTTGCACAGCTGCTACTATGATCACTACTCATCATGGTCTTAGTTATAAATTATCATCTCTAACTTTACAATATAATCTTCCATTTTATAACAACACAGATTTTTGAAGAATGTTTAGTCACAATCAAGCCCCTTGATCTTCTAATATTTACATTTCTGTGTGCTCTCTCTGTAGAGAATAAGAATGAAATGCTACTCTCATTCAACAAATATAGTTAAGAATACAAACTGGAAAATATATGAAAATTGATTCAAACGCAATTATGCCATCAATGACAAAACAACTAACAATAAATGTGAATACACATATGCATGAAGAAAGACATATTTCTAATTGATTATCAGAAGCATACTCAAAATCTGTACAGATCACCTCCAGACTTGTTCTCCTTTCCTTCTCTGCTTGTCTCTTTTTTTCCCCAGGGTCAAGTTGTGCTAGGATTCTTTCTAGGTCAAACTATTGAACAGCAATCTCCATCACTACCAGGGAAAATTGGTAAGGGACATAAATGACAAGACATAGAAATATGGAAAGCCACAAAAATGACCAATTGCATGGTGAAGAATACCATGCACACGCAAGTACAATTTCCCAAGGCTGTACAGACTAAATTGCTCTGTTTGGCATGTGTTATAGTCCTCATTGTCAACCTATGTAGTTCTGCTTCAGAATCTTTAGTGAACAAAAGCTAAGACATCTGTTATATTAATATTGTTGGACCCTCGTAGGGTGAATTCATAATTTTTATAATAAAATACCCATTACTATTGAAGTTAATAACATAAAAGAAGACATTATTTTCACTAAACAAATTAGTATAAAAATGCATAAAGCATGAGAGAGTTTTTCCTATACATAATTATTTATACATAATTATTTCCTTAAAAAAATAAAGATATGGTACCACTTATCTGGTTTCATTCTACACATACCTAATCAATGAGCTTACTTTTATATTATTATTATATTATTTACATTTTATAATATAAAGTATAATATAATATAAGGTATATTATAATAAAATATGTTAAAAATAAATGTTAATATTAGAGAAAATTCTGATTCATTTTTACCTGCCAATTAAGACTGATACATATTGACATAATTTAAAAATGTAAAATATAGATAAAATAAGTCACAAATGATAAGCTGGCTCAAAGAATGAGAAGAAATCCATTGTCATTTGCTACAATATGATTTTTGTTTATGACATAGGAAAAAGAGAATAAAATCATTCCATTGAAGATCATTTGGAAGCTTTGATTTAATACAAATTCCTAAGCTAAACATCTATTTTTGTTTTGGCTGAGATTCAGAAAGAAGAATATTAAGGACTAGTCACTGCCATTTAACTTGATAACATATACCAGTTTAAGCCAACTTCATTTCTTTGAGAAAAATATTGGAAGGTTCATTGATATCAGTTTTCAATGAGTTTTTAAAATGCTTTTATAATGAGGTTGAGGTTTATCTTTTATATAATGGATGATATCAAGGGAGGAGGGTGTTTTGGTTGGACTCTTATTTCTGAAAATAACTCTAAATTATGAATGAAGACTGAACTGAACATAAGATAGAAAAGAGACAAGGAAACAAATAATGATTCTATTCACTAGGTCATATGAACAATAATGAACAGGCAGTGTCCTTCACCATGAGAAAAATGGGATGAGTTAATTCTCTCATTATTTTATGTTTGTAAATCTTTTCTTTATGACTTATTTAGAAGCCATCTCATGGAAAGAAAATAAATACTATTGCCTCAAGTAGTAGTCTATAACATCCTAACAGTTTGGTGTTCAGTAGGATGGGTGATCTGATGTTTTGTGTCTAACATCACTCCCTTAGTCCAATGCTTGTCAATGTTTGGGTGCACTATACTACAATTTTTGAATGAATGAATTCACGTCTAAAGGAAAAAGTTTGGATTTGAGTGTGATTTTATATGACTTATGCCAGTCTCTTAACTAGTTTGAGTTTTTATTTTAATTTGTAATCTTTGAAAGGAAATATATATATATATCCATATATATAATTATATATGTATAATACTCTATATTATATATATATAATACTCTATCACCAAGTAAGTTTTACACAATAAGTAAAATAATTGTCTAATACATAGTGTAAAGCATTCAATGCCACTTTTGCTACTATAATAAATATTCATGAGTAATGGCATGCTTGTAAGATTTTATTTTTAAAGTTTCTTAGCTTCACAAGTTTTGAGGTAGTTTTATCTTAGGTACATTATATTTTTATTTAAAGAAAAAACACTATGCCTATGTCAGTGAAAATGGAAATTAAATTTCAGAAGTTTTACAATGCAAGAGAATTAAATGTTATCTATCTATATATTATACATACATATACATTACATACACACACTGTATGAGTCTTTTAACTAATTTAAAGCCTACATGAATTTTAGCTTAGGTATTTTGTATGTATTTCAATCCTAGAAAGTAATTTATTGAGTAACTGCAAGTGATGAATTGAAATTTTTAGTTCATTACCATCTTATTGTGGTTTTTCACCAAGTTAGTTATGCAGTATCTCTTTTGTCAATTTTATATTAATTGTTGAAATGACTACAGCTTAACCAAAAAAAAAATTAAAGAATCTAATGATATGGATTTAGAGTATCTGCAGATATCAAAGTGTTAGGTAAGTAAGAAAAAAAATCATTTCAATGAGGACTGACAAAATGTGAATTTTTGTCTTAAAAAAATACTCCAACAGGAATAGTAAGGAGCTCTATTAGATCTTTCAAGATGCGAACTAGCTCTTTAGAAACATCATTTCTAAAGTGAAAAGTATTCAGAAACATTCTGGCTTCCTCTTGGAATTTATGTAAGATAAAAAAAATTAACAGAATAAGAGAAATATAAAAAGATTTGAGGAATTTGGGTCAAACTTAAATGTCACTAAATCTCTTATTTGTCAGGAACATAAAAGATGGAAGCATTCAGATTTTATTGGACTTAAAAATAGCAATACTTTACCACTTGCAAACCTCACTATTTTACTCGATAATATTTTAGGGTATAACAGGATCTCAGAGTTGCAAAGGACATTAGGGTCATCTATTCCAGTGTGCTGCCAATGGCTTAACCCTTTTGATTGTATTTCACTGAGAGTTGGCTTATTTTCTTATCTACTTCCTCACACAAATTACTTCAATTTAGAAAAATTCTACCAGTCAGCTATTGCTTATAATGATTCCAAAGTTACTTTCTATAAATGTCTTACGTCTTGGATTCAAACAAAGCAAAAGCAGAAAAGAGCAAATATAGCTATACAGTCTAATTCCATACAGTGAATCTGGACTCAGGTTCTACACAGAACAGAACAGAAACAAAATGAGAAAACAAAAGTGAAGGCTCCCAGAAGGATTATTGTTCTTGGTGGTTTCAAAGTCTAACTATAAAAAAAGTATTTGTAATTTAAATGAAAGTACATGGAGATAGGCACATAATTGGTGTATGATTCTATGTTGTCCATATGTAGACAAGTAGAAGGAAAGCACCTCAATATGTGGTATATAGATGGAAAAACACACAAATGAAAATGAATAGAGACTCAGTATTCAATTTCTGCCTGTAAATTTCTCTATCTGCAATTATTTCTACATTATAGTTATAGAAATATCTCAAAATAGCATACTGGCATTTGAAATTCTTTTTTTTTAATCTATTCATCTGAAAGAAGTAAGGCTCTCTTATTCCATCCCCGTAACTTAAACTCAGGAAGCAAAATAAATATCAACTAATATGTTCTAATTGAGAAGCAAAGACTTTCAGAGACACATGGAAAGACTTGATGGTACAGAGTTAAGTTACAAGTATCTGAACTCTAGGTTTCTAAAGAGAAAATATTAAGGGCAGATAGAGGTTCCCGTTTTGGAGACATTAGAGAAAGTAGCACACTCCTAAGACATGGAAAGTCTTTTACAACAGGGAAAATCAGGAAGCATGGGTTACCTGGAAGCTGAGACATATATTCAGATTCACAGGACTTTTTGAGGGAGCACTCTAGAGAAGGGGATGTGGGGTAATGGGATCCAGAGAGAGAAAAATATATAAGAAAAATCTGATTAATTGGAAACTTACCTCATCCTGATCCAAAGGGAACTCTGGAGTCTCAATTTTCCCAAAGAGGTGGTCAGACTTTAAAGTAAGGAGGTTGCCCTCTGTAAATCCAATGTCATGCCATGGTTAATTTAGAGCTAACATGGGGCATGCTGGAATCTGACCTGACATCCCAGGCAAAACAGATTTTTGGATAAAATCAGAGGCATAGTAGCTGCAGAGAGATTGATGTAGAGTCTCAAAGTATTATATCCAATGTACTTAAACCCTTCCAGACAAAAGCTACAGTTTATATCTTGGTCCTTATTATGGTGAGTAGTGGGGTGAAAGGTGTGGGTTGTAACTACACATGCAATTTAAATATGATGTGAAATACCATGAGTGAGAATTACACTGAGAATTGCACTTAGCCTAAAAATTGTGGAACTCTCGTAATCTACTATTACATTTAATATTTAATTTCACATTTCCCCTGAAAATCCAAAGATCACACATCTATTGGAATTGAATCTCTTTAGTTCGGTGGTCTCTGAGCTGTCATGTTACCTACTTTTTAATACATTTGACAGAATTGCAGGCCAATTTGGACCAAAATCTTTAAATGAAATTATGTGGTGCCAATAATTTTAAATTTTAAATATCATAGTACTTAAAAACATTAAAGCTGGAAGAATATATGAAGACTACTATATCAGAATTAATTCACAAGAATGACAATTGACAAGAAAAAAATTCAACTGTCTTAAATATATAAAAGGCATTCCTTGGTCCTCACAGGGTCAGTTTCACATACAGCTTTATACAGAGGTTCACTCTGTCAGTAGAATTCTGTTTTTCTCTGATTCTTTTGGCACAATCTTGTTTTATGATCTGTCTTTCTTCTTAGGGTGCCTTCTTTTTTATACCAAAATGCTTAAAACAATTTCATGCCATACATTCATATACTACAGTCTCCAACAAAGAAAGAATATCCTTTTCCTTAGTATTTCAGACTAGAGTTTTTGGTATTCATTCTGATGGTTCTGATTTGGGTTTTATGTTCACTCTATGGACAGAAGAGATGCATACACTTTGCTGATTGACTTTGAAAGTATAGCATGTTCTGCCTTTTGAGTTGGTTGTGGGGTCAGCTACTCCAGAACCAAATGGACCATTAAAGAGATGTCTAGAACTAGTTGCAAAGGGAAAGAAAATAATGGATGTAAGAAAGTTAAGTTCAGGCTTGCTATGTTCTTGTGCTTTTTAATTAGGATGTAGAGTCAGTAAAACCCTCAATAGGAGAAAAGACAACCAGTTATCTGCCTCTCAGTTCAGTGCTTGATCCATAATGCCAAATTCCTCACACTCCTATATAACTGTTTCTTCTAAATGTTTCTAATAAAAGGACAGATCATTTTCAATTAGGTTCATACAAAGGTAGAAAGTGATTCATTCTTAGTTAAATCATGCCACTTCCTTTTCTTGTGTTAATCACTACCCTGCATTATAATTATCTTTTCAGAGAGTTTTAAAGAAATTGTAGAGACATGGGGGTCATTGTCATAAAATCAAACTTGAGTTTCAGGGTGGAGTACAGATGCTTATATTACTCCAAATACTCCACAAGTGATTGCTGAGGCAGAGATAAACTTCTCTTATCAAGTCAGATATAGTGATGCCCACCCATAACTCCAGATACTTGTGAGTTTGAGGCCATACTGGGCAACACAGAGAAACCTCATCTAAAAAATAAATAAATAATTTGAAAACCCTGTTATCTATTGTTGAAAACTTAAACCCAAGGTACCCTCATAAAGACATTAACTGTTTTATTGTTGATTTCTGTATTAGTTCCTGTAAGACGAATGCTTTAGTCAGCAATTGTACATTTTTGAGGTTTGAATCATTTCACAGAAAAGTGCCATAGAACAGTTAGTTGTCTGGACTTTTACAAAGAAAGAAGTCAAGTTACTAGTTTTACAGAGGATATTTTTGGCGACCACTCAATTACCTACAACACCTCATTCTTCAGAATTAAGTCTAAAGTACAATTATTCCTTTTAAATAACATTTCTCTTATGTATATATAATCTAGGGAAGTAATTTTTAAGATTATAGAATTGAAAAGAAATGATTATATACAGTGGAAATGCCTTTTTCCTTGAATGGTTTGAAGCCAGAATAGTTAGAAATATCAAGAAACAATAAAATGCAGAATTAACTTCTGTTCTACAAGAAAGTGCTCAGTTAAAAAAAAAATGGATTCTAAAAAAATAAAACAATAAAGAATATGGTTTGAGTGAGATTGGAGGTTACGCTAAATTCATTGTTAATTGTTCTGAAAACTTAATTTCCTCAGTATTAATTATTTTTTGCATAAAATAAATATAGTAAATTATGTAAATTTTTAATAGTAATAAAGCATGAAAATTAGCTCATAGTATGTAGATAAAACTAAAGGAGGAAAACTGCTTATCTGAGTACAACAGTCCTAAATAAAGAACAAATAAGCTAACAAATTTCTCTAATAAATTAAAAAACAGAAATAGGTTATTTCACTTAAATTGATTAAACTCCTCATTGCTTTGTTTAGCAAACTGCTTTAGATAAAAGCATAAAATCTTGAAAAGTTAAAATAAGCTGAGTAATTTATTAATAAATATTAGTTTCAGGACTAGAATGGAAAATAAATTTTTAAAAGATCATAATTAAATTTAATGACTTTCAAAAATTTTGCTAAATTTGTACAAGCAAACTTGATGTTCTCTCTCTCAGAAGTTACATAATGATGGCAAATTTATTCATAAACCCAAAACATAAACATTCTCCAAAAATTTCAGATGAATTTAAACTTCCACTACTTGGGTTTTCTGCAAATTAAATTATTTATGATAATTGTGATGATCTGATAAGTCAAAATATTTTCTCATGTATTACTACTCTATTTAATCTTCTCTAGAGTTCCCATCTTAATTTTGTTTTTCATAAATAATAAATAGATATGTTAACAGGCTATAAATGTAGTCTAGTAATCAAATTATTTCAAATGTTTTCATTTGGATAGTTCTTGAGTTCCCTTTTATGGTCTTTAGTAAAAAATTATATTTAAATAAATTGCACAACAGACACAACACACACACAGTTCAAAATCAATTATTTCCTAATATGGTACAATAAATGGACAACTATACAAAGGATCCAATGATACAGAACAGACCATACAGGAGCAGTGTTGGTGTATAAAATCTTCATACAAATAAAACACAGAAAAAAAAAACTCTGTAGACAAAGGATGGTTTCCTCAGCTGAGAGAATTGGGAAAACATCTGATAATTAACTCAGATTCAAACTTTACTTTAGATATTACCCAATCCAGGTGAATAAAAAAATTTAAGATAAAAAGAGAAGATTTGATATAGCATTAATGAAGGAAATTTTTTCTAAACAATGATAATAGGAAGTAAAAGCATTAGTTATGATTTCACAAAATTTTGATATGTGTGCATATAAAATATGCACAGGTAGTTAAAATATAATTAAAGGAAAACAAGTTAGAAACAAATATTTTTTCTAAATATGATTTGTAAAATATCAGTATACTTAAAAATTGGTAAGAAAAAAATCACCAATTCGTCAGCAGAAAAGTAGTCAAAGACTAAAAGACATTCACAGGAGAAAATGCACAGTTGTTAACAAACTGTTGAATCATACGTTAACATTGGGGATTATTCAGTCCTCTGGTTTCTGAACCTACTCTATACACTCCTAAACATTCCCTAAATAATCTCATTCAATCTGTGCCTTCAATTATTACCCAGATGGCTTTTATATTTGTACCTCCAGCAGAAAATTTTTCTACATGCTTCAAATGATGCAAGGGTTTAAACAAGCTCAATTAATTACCCACCCCCCAATTCCTCAAAAGACTCACATTTAACATATTCAAAATAAATTCTATGACTACTATCATTCACAAAACTTGTCTCCAGGGTATCAATCCATCTCATGATAAAATCCAGAAAACAGTCATTCTGGATACTTTCCCTCATCCTGAATTCCTACTACATCTCTAAGTTCTATCAATTGTAACTCAACATATTTCCATGTTTTTTCTCAAAAGTATTTTTACTTGCCTCCCTGTGTCCACAAGAGCTTTCTTCTGATTTTTCTTCACTAATTTTTTTTAAAAAATATCAAATTAGATAGTGTCATTCTCCTTTTAAATCTTTTCAATGCCTTATCATTCAGATTCAATAAAAAGATGTAAATGGTATTTAATATTTTGTTTTTATTGTATATACCCTATTTCTCCAGTCTCTTCTTAACCAAAGAATAAAGCTAACTCCTCTAACAGAGCCTTTTTTTAAATTTTATTTTATTTTTGTTCCCAGAACACTCTTTGCTTCTTTTGCTAGTAATTGTTATACCTTCTTTAGCTATAAATTCATTGATTACATCTTAATGATAATTTCACACGTAACAAGAGTTTTAATTTCCTCAAGTCACTTTGTATTTTCTGTCATAATTCATACCAAAGTTATATATTTACATTTATTTTTATAATTGATTTGGATGTAGTGCTTTTTCTGTTTTTTCATGAATTCTTAAATTCAACAAAGAGCTCTCTACAGGTTTCCCAAAGATTCATATCACTTGTATATTTTGATTTATATACATTGAAATTACATAAAATCAGTGAGGCAAATAGTTGCAATTGCTAAATGCCAAGTCATAGAAATTCAGTGTCATGCCCTTTAACTCTCTTCATTTTATATATTAGAAAATGTTGATAGAGTTGGGGTGGGGAGTAGGAAGGCAATTGGGCATAAAATAATTAAATTGGGGGAGAAGCTGAAAATAGTCTCTGTTCAATGAAGCCTCAAAAATACTGGAGAAAATTCTCCATATTTCATATTCTTTAACTTACTTTTTCCCAAACAAATGATACGTATTTATTTTCCACAGAGAACTTTTACAGACTGGATTCCTTTAAAATATGAACTCAAGTAAAACATAAAAAATACTTTCCTTCATTAGGTTAAAAAAGCTGGACTAGCCAATTTCATCAACATAACCATTATTGTACTTACCTATAGATAAATATTTCATTACATCCAAGAATTATCTTAATTTCAGACAATACCATTTATTTCTGATGAACTAAGACAGTACTCAGTCCAGGTATCAACACATTCTTCATCTCTGAACATGTGCATGTTTTAAAACTATCACATGGAGAGCATAGTACAAAGTAGAAGCTATAGACTATTCATCACCAAGAGACAAATTACTTATTAATTTCCCAATCCTCCACTAGCTTATGTTCACATGATGAAAACAACTAAGATCATAAAATTCTACAAATTTAATGTCATGCATATTTGCTATTTTTGAATGGTTTTGTTAGAACACATAGAAAGCTTTCCATTAAGTGCCACAAATGAGAAGGAACAGAAAAAAATAACTGGTTGTGGGAAGGTGTCATTGTCAATAGCATAGGAGAAAAATTACCTAAAAGAAAAAAGAGATTATATGAACTAGTTTTATCAATGGAGATTAACTTTGGATTATTACTCCATTTAAGAAAGAAAGGCTTAAAAGTATTGCAAGGAATAATGAAGACAAATTCACTAAAACAACAGGTTTAATTTACCAGGAAAATAAATCCAATGTAAATATCTATGCACCCAAATGTATGATTTAAAATTATACAAACTAAAAATAGAACTGTGCAAGAGTAGACAAATTAATAATCAAAATGACAGATTTTAATAGCAATTTAAGAATGCATTCCAATTATTAAAGAAAAAGTAGAAAAAATTAAGAAAGGGCAAACATTTGAGTATCAAAATATTTGGGTACCCAAAATTGCAAAATCTATATTCTGTATAAAAACTCTTTTAAAAACAGGTCAATAAATTTCAACATGCTGTTGAACAACAGTAATGAAATCATACAAAATACAGTTTCAAATCACAGTAGAGTTGAATTAGAAATAAGAAAAATAAAAGTAGAATATCTCCAAAAGTTTATAATTAAAAAGTGCTGTATAATAGATGACTCAAAGAAGAAATCACAAGAAATTTTGAACTGTGTTTCATAGCTATTAACTTGCCTATTCATTGTGTTATCCTCCTCAAAGAAATAAAGCATTAATCGTTTTATTCTGTACAAAGTTCTAAATTGTCAAGTCTCTGGCTTGTACTACTGCTACATGAAGAAAGGGTCTTCATAGATTAGTACCAATGAATTCTTAGAGCATAAAGGCGATGAAATTCGGAGGGCAAAACTGAACTTATATTTAGTTTGCATAATAGAGTTCTCATTATTAGGCTGGCTTTCTATTAGATACAGATTAATTTACATTTTATTAAATTGATCTTAGTATATATGAAAACCACACATAGCATTTCTTTCTCTTTGTGTAGATTCCATAAAGATTAATGTGGAATAAGACATATCACTTCTACAACCAACTCCAGATGTTAGTAATTTATGTGTTCTAAGTTTCCATTTACCAATAATGACACCTCAGATAAAAGCCTGGCTACCATACCATGAAACTGGTAACTCTGTGATCAATATCAAAGGCACAGAATTAGATAGCTATGAATAGTTCAGTTCATAGCCCTAGAAAACTAAAGATCTCATATGTGAAATAAAAAAAATGTAGATCTCATCAAAGTGAAGAGTAGAATAGGGCTTACCAGAGTCTGGGGAGCAGAGGAGAGAAAGAAGGAGGGTGAGGTTGATCAACAGGTACTAAGTTATAGTAAAATAGAATAAAGAAGCTCTGGTGTTCTATTGCACAATAGGGTGACTACTGATTACAATAATGTGCTTTAGATTTCAAAGAAGTTCAAAGAAAGGGTTTTGAGTAATTTCATCACAAAACAAATGTTTATGTTTGATCAGATAAATATGTTTATCCTGATACAGGTATTTCACAATACTTGTGTGTATTGGAATATCACATTTTACCCCATAAATTGTTCAAGTGTTAAAAAATTTAATATAATCTCTGGGAATCTCAATATGCTACCATCTGCTATGGTAAAGATACAGGTTCTTCAAGAGAAGACAAGACTCCTAAAGTGCAAGAAGTAAAACAAGAATTAACAAATGGGATGGTATTAAATGTAAAGGCTTCTTCATTGCAAAGGAAACAATCAAGAACATGAAGAGAGAGACTACAGAATAGGAGAAAATCTTTACCCCCTGCACCTCAGATAGAGTGTTAATCTCCAGGATATACAAAGAACTCAAAAAACTTAATACCAATAAAATAAATGACCCAATCAATCAATGGAAAAAAGAACTGAACAGGTACTTCACAGAAGAAGAAATATGAACGGCCAACAAATATATGAAAAAAATGTTCAATATCCCTAGCAATCAGATACATGCAAATTAAAACTATACTGGGATTCTATCTCACTACAGTCAGAATGGCAATTATTAAGAATGTAAGTAACAGGGGAAAGGTTATTATTAAGAATATAAGTAGGGAGAAGGGTTCACTCATACATTGCTGATGGGACTGCAAGTTGGTGCAACCCCTCTGGAAAGCAGTATGAAGATTTCTCAGAAAACTTGGAGTGGTGCCACCATGTGATCCAGTTTTACACTCCTTAGCATACACCAAAGGACTTAAAATCAACATACGACAGTGACACAGCCACATCAATGTTTGTAGCAGCTCAATTCACAATAGCAAAGAACAACCTAGGTGATCTTCAAGAGATGAGTGGATTAAGAAAATGTGGAATATATACACAGTGGAATATTACTCAGTCATATGAAGGGTATGAAGGGAAGGGAGATGCTAGGGAAAACACAGTAGACTAAATTGGACAGAACCTTCCTATATTCATATATTAATACACTACCTATGTAACTCCATGTCATATACAACCATAAGAATGAGATCCTAGTTAGAATAAATTTTACTCCATGTATATATAATATGTAAAAATACACTCTACTGTCATGTATATTTTTAAAAGAACAAATAAAAAATGATGCAGGTTCTTCTCAAGAAGCTTATCTGAAAGTTGCATTGTCTGCATTTGTTAATGGTAACTCTCTCTAGAAAATAACGGTCTTTCTCTTTTGCTTCTATGTCTCAAGAGTTCTCATTTCCAACTCTAGTTCAGAACCATAACTGGAAGTGAATTCAGAGAAACTGAGTTTCTGGTTTTCTTGAAGTAGTAAGGAATTTAGACCGGGTGGTGCCAATGCCAACTTTATGAGAAAATTCAGCAATAATTATTGAGATATTAATTATAATTAAAATAAAATTTGTTTTATATGCAGTCTTACATATAGCATATATTTAATAATTTGCTATTATCATTATAAGGTAAAGTTCTAGCGTATTATATTCTCCCAAAGCACCCAAATCTATACTTAATTATATACTGGAATTACTTTAAAAATCCAGTCTAACATTACTGATAATTCTAGACAATTCTGAATGTCAATTAAAAAAAAATCTTAGATTAAATAGTAATTTAGGACTACAGGAGAAATTGTCTCAGTTATGATATGGTAGTGCTTTCATATATATCAAACCAAGGCTTATTTTTTCAACGTATTGTAACCACCATTCCTAAATCATAAAAGAAGTTTAAAAAAAGATCTTTCAAGTATGCTGTACTTTAGTGGGAAACTGTATATTAATGGTTACATTTATAATGTCTGAGAAAAGTTGAAGATAGTGCTTTAAATTCACTGCTCCCTAATTCTTTCAATATTCTTAACAGCCCATTTATTCTACTGTATCATGAGAATTCCATTAAACCAATACATTAAATGTTTAAGGCACTTTTAAAATAAAGGCTGACTTCAACGTTTTTTAGAGGGATCACAACTGATATTGGATAGAGCTGTTAATAGAATATTCCACCTAGTACTAATACCTTAGTAACCCTCTGTAATTAGCAACTGAATTGTAACCTGTGCTTCAGAGGTTATCCAAAACCCTATATTCAAATTATGAATATACACTGAGTTCAGATTACAGAGTGAAGTATTAAAATTTTGGAACACACAATGTGTTCATTTAACTTTTGTATTAAAATATTGGTAAGAAGTTATAAAATTATATATCTTACAGAAACATGTGTACCAATTTAATGTCCAGATTATTATGAACATGTCTTTCATATCGATGAGGAAACAATCACAGAGGATTAAAAGAGCTTATTCAGGTATACAAAGCAATCCTATAATGGTACCAAGAAATGAACATAAGTAATCTTGTTCTAGAATTGATCATTCTAAAGAGTGCATTTTCACTCTAAAGACATCAAAGGCCAAACTCTCTTTATTTATGTGTATATGCTAGTGCCATATGTTTTTGATGGCAGCAATGTCTTATAATTAGAGAGATGTCAAAATTACTACAGTTTGGGGGTATCATAAGAAAATCTTTAGTAATCTGAGTATATTAGTTCGTTTTCCATTGCTATTACAAAATACCTGAGGCTTCATAATTTATAAAAAGAAGAGGTTAATTCAGCTCACAGTTTTGAAAACTAAAAGTTCAAACAAAAATTCTCCAGCTCATTAGTAGGCTCCACTGACTACACCACATCAAGGGAAAAGTCATCATGATAATAGCACAAGTAAGAAGAAATCATATGGCAAGACAAGAAACCAGAGTGTGGAAGGAGCCAGTCTTGCTCTTTTATAGCAGCTCACTCTTAAGAGAATTAACTAGGGTCTCATGAGATCTATGTTAGTCCCTTACCACAATGACCCATTCACCTTCCAATAGATTCCTTTTAAAGGTTCCACCACTTTCCCAGTTTCTAACATATGAACCATTGGGGAATACACTCAGACCATGTCTAAACCATATGAATAAATATCTTTAGTTTCTTTAGATAAAATTAAAAATAAACCTATTTCACAATGTTGCAGTGAGTAGTAAGATCAAGATGTAAAAAGTGAAAAAAGTCAAAATCACGAGAGACTGCAGTCACTTATAGAGATATCACAATATATTATCGACTAATATTATCAAAAGGAGAAGCAAAACTTCAAATTGTTGATTTTTAAATGAGCTGTGGCACTTTCTATTTAGTATCCAGTCCACAATGAGGACCTGTGTGCAAACTATTGGACCTTTGTTGTCTTCAAAATCAGCAAGCTCTAAGCTGTCTCAATTTGTCTGCTATCTGTTGGAATATGCTAAAAATGTTTCTTAGAAAACCAGATATTTTTTTAAGCCACCTGAGAATATTTTGAGGATTTCTTTTTTATTTCTTTGTGTGGGCAAAAAAGTGATGGTTGTTCTTTTTGGTGGGAGTACAAACTTTTATAGCTAACAAATTTGAATTGATGAGCAGCTAATTTGTTAAGTCTAGAGAGCTGACTTCATAATCTTACATTCAATTTCTACATAAAGCTATTATTAAGTGATAAAAGATAATGTGGGATAATTAGGATTATCAAGCTCTTGCATAACTTTTGGAACACAGCAACTAAAACTTTCAAGAGTTCACTGCTTTAATACTCATGTATAAGAAAAATTGAAGATATATTTAAAAGTGCGTTTCATTTTTTTAAAAAGTTTATTCACAGAATTGGAATGCTTTAATTATATCTAGATTACTGATTCATTCTCCAATCTGTTTCTTTGTGGATATTAAATTATAAATTTTAGAAGATGGAAATACTTTCAGTGACCACCTAAATACAGTTTTTCTAATAGTTTCCTATAGACATTCTGAGATACTATCACTGCAGATGCCTTTTTCAATATGTAGATACCTTGGTTCCATCTAAGTCTAGAGAATCAGAAATCCATGAAAACTTCAAGTCTCAGAATATTAATTTTAGGAAGTATGTCTGATTGATTCATAGCAGAGTACATTTTGATAACCACAAATGTAGTAAAATTTCTTGTTTTACATATAAGTAAATTGGGGTTGAAATTTTTAAAAAATTTTACCCATGATCAGGCAGTTAAATAGAAAGAAAGACAGTTTTCACTTTCCTAAATTTCTAGTTAGTTCTCTTTTCATAGACCTCATGTCCTTCTAGTAGTGTAACAAGAAGCGAAGACCGACTTGGCAATTATTTATTAAATAAGATCTGTAGGTAAGGTGTTATTTTAAGGAATATAAATAATGTCAAAAATTATAATGGACCAATTTACTAAGATGATCCTGAATCACTTCCAACTCTTCATACTACATTGTTTTACAAACATGTTACTTCTTCGTTGTCAAAGAATAATTATTTAATAACTGGATAGAGAACTTCTTATTTACAAAACAAGAGGAAAAGAAAAGGGGGCTTGGCTTTGCCCGACAGATTGCTTTATTCGTCATAATTATCCATTCTTCTGTAACCCTACCCTTTAGAAGGATCTTTGTTTTGTTAATTTCTGGCTTGATTATATAATACTATAAACGTGTAAGGAAGAGTACTGGAGTAGAAATGGAAAGATCAGGATTCTCATTCCAGCTCTGTTCCCTGCTACTCATTAAACAAAATTTCATAGGAATTTCTTGGGGGAGTAGATAAAGCTTCTGGTGGCACAGAATTTTTTCCTACCTCATTCCCACCATCTCTTATAGTGTCTAGCTGAGTAGATATAACTCAAATATCAGTGTCCTTGGGAAGAGGAATTCTTGGAAGACAAGCCTCTCTCTTTTACAGAAGTCTGTTTATACACAATTGACTAAAATACTGCCACCTGAGAAAAGTGACCTCTTTTTTTTTTCCTGCACTTAGCAAACAAAGCAATTTTTAAAAATGGATGGTATTTTCCCCCTTCATCTTTGAGTTTAATAGTTTGCAAACTTTGTATTTTTAAATCTTTTTGGAAGAATTTATTTATTTGTTCTTTCTGCCACAGAACATATGTAAATGTGATTTTCCAAATAATTAATGACTCATTGGTCACAATCACTAGAAAAACAAGAATCAGAAATAATTAGATAAGAATTCTTCATTGAACGATAACCTGCATCATTTCTATGGTAGGTATCCTGAAGACGATGGATTTTTCCAAGTAAAACTAACATCACTAGAATATAGCATCAGCATTGAAAATATTTTAGAAAACTAAAACTTGAGTTATATATTTACATAGTGTCTATCAAAATGACTATTTATCAAAATATTTTGAGAATTAATTTAGAGATTTGCTTTAGAAATTTTAGAAATAATTAGTTAGAAAATATTAAATGATCACAATAATAACTGAATCTGAAGTATTTTTTTATTTATGATGGAATCCAATGGGATAGTATTATAACTGAAAATGTTCCAGGTGGACTTACTATTCTGGTGGTTGGGCATGGGGAGAAAAGTGAATGGTTTCTCTATATTCTTTCTTCATAATTATACATGCTAGGTCTTCCAGAGTCTTCCAGAGCTGTGCTCTTCTGCTCATTTTTCATGATATAAAAATCCTAAAACTGAAGAAAAGGAGTAAAATAGAGAATTAGTTGCATTGCAACCATTTAAAATAAGAGCAATGAAAAAAATATATTAGTAGCACAACAAATTTGAAGACTTTGTGAGAGTATGACTTCAGTTTTACTCTTCATAATTTCTGACATTTTCCAGTCTTTAATGTTATTTATAAGTAGATACATAGCTCCTTCCTGTTTATTCAAGAATCTCTGAATGAAAAGGAATGCTTTGCCTTTCTTTAGAATGGCAATGAATTTTATATGAGCTTGTTGAATTTTTCATTCTCCTTTTTCTCTTCCTGCTGTATTTTTGTCTACTCAATTCTTTTAAAATATAATCATTTTATGCACTCATTTAATGTATAGACTGGTGTAAATTTTAGATTTTTTTCTGAATTAAAAAATAAGCAGCCACGTAACCAATATGCAGTACCTTCTGTGCCATAAACGTCCCTTATTCCTAATGAGAAAATGTTCATGGAGGTTTGCAGGCCAGAACATACAGAGTTCCACAAGCAGCTATGAGGATATTATTCTCCTCCTGAGTGACATGAGAAGCCATCGGAGACTTTTAAGAAGCAGAGTAACTGGATTTGACTTGGCTGATGTTTAATACAATCAGCAGTTTGAATTAAATATTATGATGACCCTTCTTCCAGTATATGTGATTAAAAAATCTTCTTTGTTGTCAAAACAGAAAAATTTGTCAGAAACACGCAAAGAATAACAAACCCTAATGTTTTGTAGAAATATTAATTAAGGCTCCACTTATAGATTTTTAAAAGAGCCTTGATAAATAGAATGAGTAAGTGAAATTCAAGTAAAGAAGATGAAATATTTCTAGCAATTTTTTGCCACTTTTTCTCATTTTTAAGTTTATCTGCCTGTATACTATTTTTTTCATTCATTTTTTATATAGGTTAATGTTATTTTTGAGAATAAACTGTAGATTTTAAATATATCCATTTAAATCTTTTATATAATAAAAGTATAATACATTTAAGGGTTTTTTTTCACTATTTATGTGATGACAGTATTTATTGGAGCTAAAACTTATGTATTGAGTCACTCACAAAAAGATCTTTTGAAGATGACCTCCAGGGAAGCTCAGCAGAATGAGCTTTTGTGATTGTGAATAAAATAATGTTTCAAAGGTAAATGGAGATGTTTAGATTTAGTTTAGATAAATATACTTTATAAATATACCAGGTAAAAACATAATTCACTAAATGATTATAACACTCTGTCTCCCACTGTAAATGTAAATGTAAAGTATTTGCTCTAGGGCATATTAAATTTTAATTTCTAGAAGCATTCAGTACAAGTAATATTAATAATTAACCTTTTGTATTGTATACACATAGACCCTGCAAGTATATACTATTTATCCTGAAATATGTGCTAAACAAATCTATTAGGCTTTCTCGAAGTTTTTATTTGATTGAATTCTGACGTTAATATGAAGAAATAAAAATTAAAATTGGTTCAAGGTCACAAAATAATATCACACAAAATAATAAAATTATAAAGTTTCAAAACTATTTTTTCCAACTTCAATTTCAGTCCATTTTCCTTTATTCAAAATGTTCTTCTAAATCTACTACAAATTAAATTAAATTAGCTAGAGTTTAAAGATAGATAATAGAAGCATAAATAATTCCAAAGTTCTTAATTCTTGAATATGTTAAATGATATTTTCCATGTTAAACTTGACTGCATAGCCAGTGTTTATGCAAGTTTAATGCCCATTAAATTGCAGAATAATTTGATACGCATATACTTTGCAATTTCAATATCTCCACACATGTACTTTCAGTTCTAGCCCAATCTTCCATTAACCCATGACCTTGTACAAGTAACATAAATTTTAAGAAAAAGTATCTTCAGAATTAAATGAGAGCAACATATTTAAAACTGCCTTGGAATCTGCATTTAAACACTGAGGAATGAATGTCATATCAATAAAAAGAGGCCATTACTGTTATTTAAAATACTATAGCAATATGGAAATCCTCTGGGAAACTTTTTAGCCTTCTTCAGCATTTGATGGTGTAGTTTGGAAAAATTTCAAATGTCTTTTTTTTTCTTATCTAAGCCATAATTTCTACATTTCTCTGCCTATATTTAATAAAATCTTAAAGTTCAGAAAATGAAAACATTTTCTCCATAGAATAGTTATGTCATTTATTACAGAAACATTCTATATTTTTAAATCTTGAAAAAAACTTACTTATATATTGAAATAATTATTTACCATATATTTATTGAGTGTTCTGAGAGTAGGACTCTCATGCCAAGACCTGGGTATTCAGCTAATGCATACACCCCAGCATCCTTATTCTGAGTAATTAAACACAATCTATGTAAAATGCTTTTTGAAAAACCTAAGTGGCATTGGTATCTGGTACAGACATTTTAACTGAATAAAATAAGAAACAGTTGTAGTATTTAATATTTTTGGTAATTTATATTTTTCCAATAATTTGGGGGAGAAATTTCCAATAAAATAATTTTTTAAATTCTGTATTTAAGAATATATTGTTCCAGCCAAGAGAGATTAGCTGACATTGGATGAGCACCTGCACAACTATAAAAGAAAAACAATAAGGTAACTTCCTCGAAGTATTGAAAAATAGGAAAACTAGGTCCCAGTATTCAATCCTGCTCATGGCTGGGTTCTTTCCTAACCAAATGCTGCTATCTTCCTGAGTTCAGCTACCAGATACCACAGATCTGGCTTACGGAAGAGGCTGCACTGTGAGAAGCAGCATAGAGGAGAAGAGACAAATAGGCAGAAGTTGAGTGCCAGATGTATGAGAGGGGTGAATCCTTGGGGTGCCTCTGGACATCTTCTGCTGAAAGTTGACCTATGAATTCTAAAGATAAGACCATGTGAGAAGTAATTTGCACGGGTGTTCTAGGTTAGAGTAAATTAGAAATACTCAAAACTGGTCAGTGCTAGGAGATTTTAAATTTCCAGCTTAGTCTAGTGGAAAGAATCTATTATACCCAGAATATTCAGGGGAAAATGACAGAAAAGAGAGCCTGAAGAATAAGGAACATGTCTCTTCTATCTGCTTCCGTGCCCATGATGCTCCAAACCCTGCCTGGCATGGCTGTTGTGAGTAGGAAATAAATTTGTAGGTTTTTCCCACTGATCTTATTTTTAATTTGTGTATAGGTGTAACCTGAGGCTGAGAGTGCACTCACCCCACTTTTGCATGATTTCATGATGAACCACTCCTGGTTCTCTTAGGCCTCTCTATTTACTTTGTCCCCTTCAGGACCCTGCAGGACACTTTAAGGCTGAGAGCAGAGGCAAAAACTGAAGCGTTATGGAAAATAATATTCCTACAAGACAGCCCCCCAGCAAAAACAGAGGGACAGTGTGGCTCAGGAAGAGGAAGGGGAAATTAGCCAGACATTAATCCTCTCCTAGTACATCATTTCCAGTAACAATGAGCCCAGAGGGAAAAAGCAAACTTTCATCCCTTCCCTGGCTCATCCCCAGCATCTGCACCAAAAGAAACACTTATCCCTTCCCAACCACAATGGGTCCTGAAGGGAGAAGGCAGATACTGTAATGCTGGGCCCCGGACTTATCTTTACCCTAGAGAAAAGCAAATAGTGAAGCTCTAGGTAACAAGGCGTCCCAGAAGAAGGAAGATAAGCAGTGAACACCAAGATGTGAGCTTCTCCCAGCGAAAACGAGTTTCAAACTTTACAACTGCCTTCCTGAGTTAAAATTTTAACATTCACAACTGCGTCCCTGACTGTCCAAATGGCATGTTCACAGGCTCCAATGATTAATTCACCCTCATTGTAAACTATAAAAACAGACTCCTTCTGTAACTTGAGTCCCATCTCTGTACCCAGAAAATGAGCCCTCCCCTGCTGTCATGGGGAGCTGCCTCAGAACACACTGTAACCCGAATTCAAACAAAAGAGAGCTTTATTGACCTGGCCAGGGACTGTCACCCACCCATAAAGATTGATGCTCTGTGGGAGAACGGCTTTCTGGTCTGTGTCTCGGGAATATAAGGACAAAAAACACAACACAGTGGCTTATTTAGCGTCATGTAAGCAAGCCAGTCACAGAAGTTAGAACAGTAACTAGCAGGACCTAAGCAGGACTGGAATTTTCCAGTAAGCAATCAAACAAGTTACAGGGCTAAAAAAAAAGCAGTTAGCTTACTCATCATTTCACTACTGGTATCTATAAGCCTTACGTCTACATGATCAAGCTAATACAATTGTTTACAACTACTGAAAGCAGAGTGACTCAATGAGAAGGAGATTCAATCAAGAGATTTTATTGGGGGGCTGCCCAAAGGGGAAAAAAGGAGAGGCAGAGAGAGGAGAGGAGGAGAGCAGAGAGAAAGAGAAAGAGCAGAGAGAGGAGAGAAAGAAGAGGAAGAGGGCAGAGAGTGTAAGCTTGCAAGCTTTGGCTTAAGAAGGGTTGGGTAGGTGGTGTGGCAGGTGCTGATTGGCAGGGTGACTCAGGAACAGTGAGCAGACACTGTGTCCTGCGGGGATTGGTCAAAAAGACTTTTGAATTTGGTGCTCTTAGGCTTGGCGCCCTTCTTGCCGCAGTCCGGCTGCAGCAAACTAACCGGGGGGTGACGGGCAACTTGTGTAGATTGATACAGCAGGAGTAGGAGCCGTTTATTGTAGGACAGGAGTAGTATTTATACATTCCACACAGCTTATCTAATTAGCATAAACTAGATACATCAGACAACCAATAAGGAATCTCCACACTTAATGGCTCGCTTTTGTTACTTCTCAAACCACTCCCTCTGGCATTTTGCCAGGCACCATCCAGACTTGTTTATGAACTCTAACATTCCCCTGGCAAAATACCAGGTGTTATTTTTACTTGTTTACAGACTCTAACACTTCTGAGAGGAGGGGTAGGGGTAAGGGATTCCATGATGTTCTTTCAAGATGGAAACTTAACTTCAGTGGGGAGTCTCCACACACCCAACAATTATATTGACTTAGTCTTATCTATATCAACCTATCAGCCTAAATTTATCTGTAACTATACTGGCATCCTGATTTATCACCTTTCAATATTCCATATCTTTGTCCTGTGGCTTAAATCCTGTGTCTTACAGTTACATGATTTTATTACTATTACTTAGGCTTACTCCTGACGAACTTATCTATGAACTTATGTCTTACTGTTGCTTATCTATGTTATCTTACCTTATTCCTATAATCTATAACCTATGTCTATGACTTATTGATTATATTGATCAGTTCATACCATAACAATGTTTGATCGACTGACTTCACTGTAAAATAAAGGAATAAAGCTTGCTGATCCAATGATTTCTTCCCATCTCCTGCTTCTGTCATTTGTGTGCCATGAATTTACAACAACCAAGTCCTAAGCCTCTAGATTCTAGGAAGAAAGTCAGAAGAAAATCAACTGCAACAGGAAAATCAACTTTTCTCAGGAACTTATTGACTTTCAGTGGGAATCTACAGGCATTGTTTATAAGCACAGGGAAGACAGTGTTTAAGGCTAAAGATTCCACAATACCAAAAAAAAAAAAAAGATGAAAATTTTGGGTACCTAGAAGGCAAAACTGGAGTCATGTGACTCTAAGGCAAAGCACAGTGCTGTAATCCCATAAAAAAACACGATTTTTCATCTATTAGCCTAACTTCTCCCAAAACCAATTCTCCCTTTGTATGTCACCTTGAAGGTTTAGGAAGGCCAGTCTCTTCTTTAAGGCCACAGGGGGATCATTTACTCAATCACACAAAGAAATGAACTCTTCCTTTTTGACCTAAACAAGCAAAAGCAGTTTGCAAAAGCAGCCAATTTACAAGCCTCTGGGCTCAGAGCAAGTCTGGTTTCTTGGAGTGTGCCCTGAAGCTCACTTTTAATTATAGACCTTGAGGAAGTATAACTTGTTGGGAAAAGTATAAACGGCAGCCATACCCCAGAGAAAAAACCCCAACATGGCGCCTAAGGACCTCTTCTTCCTACCTTCTTCTTTTCTGCAGTGGCGCGAAAATTTCCCGCCCATGTGAACTCTCCCGCCAGCGCCAATTTCAAATCTCGCTGACGGGGAACCTTAGCTCCAATAAGAACTAATTCCTGGGCTCTGGAGCTGATATCTGGGAGAACTTGCCAATAAACGGGTTGCCTGCCATTTATCTAAGCCCTGCCATCTCCCCCTTAGTTCTATATAAGCACACTGCTTTTTGCAATAAAATTGGAATTCTCCCGGCAAAGTGTCCTTGTGTGGGGAATTCTTTCATAACTAACTCAACTGAAATGTAGCAATCACTTTCTTAGCTGTGCTGTGTGTTGTAATTCCCAGTCTCTTTTTTATTGACTCCAGGTACAATGAGAAATCTTGTAAAAATTTTTACTCATTGTTTAAGCTCAGTATAGCTAGTTTTCCTACCGTCTTGCCTCAGGGCTCGTTTCCATAGCAGCCTCTTTGTGGAATGAAAAGAGACTACGTGATACTCTTTCTGTAGGTGACATCAGAAGAACAAAACATTAATGTTCATTTGCACAAGAACAAGATTGCTTGGATACAGTTTCTATAAAGATGGGGACTATGTTCTCTATATAACAAAGGCTCTTTTTGTGTGTTCAGGCTCAACTCTATTTCCCTACCAATATTACCATCTTTGGAGGATGGCTGTCTATTAGTTCACAAAAGTGCAGACTCATAACCAAAGATCTTGCCCATATATTTTCTTTTTATGTCCTTCATATCCTCCACAAGGATTTCTGCTCTAAAGTTTACAGCATGGCTGCAAAAGAAAAGTTGGCCACATTTGTGCTAATTTGTCTATTAAAATTCTTCTTTACTAGCTGGAGATCCAGGAGCCTATGGAAGGTAGTCTGCAGTCTAGTTACCTTATCAGTTATCTGTAAGATATTTGGATGATCTCATAATTGCTTTGACTTTGAGGCCTCAAATTACATTGACATTGAAATACAGATTAGCAAGCAGTAATGCTAAAGGCAAAACAAAAACCAAGGCTAACTTCAGTTTTCACAATTTTCCTGTAATTTACTTTTCGATTGATGAAATACTTTCTTTCTACCACATTGCTCACTGGCAATTGTTACAACCATGACAACTATTTTCTTTTAAACAAGATTCTCAAGAATTAATTTCTCCTCAGAGCCCTATACCTATAAATCCTAAGTACCCATTTTCATAAATACTTAAAAATTGAACCAGTTTCTGTGCCCACTGTTTTTGTTCCATACTCCATATCTAACTAATGGTTTTATCAGATGTTCCTAAATCAGAGAGGTGCAAACCCTATTACTCTTGGCCCCACATGTCTAATAACCAGTACATTATATAAATCTTATCTTGTCTTACAGTTCTTATGGCTCTGTCTCTAGTCCTACTCCCTCATAAGTAATACTCATAAAAAAGGAGAAGGAAAGGATAATGACAGGGTGAAAGAAAGAGAGTAGTGGGTGGAAGTAACAGCACAACAAAACCCTCTTAACTGCTTTCTCTAACTCTAATAAAATTATTGCCGTAAGATTCATTCTTCACTCTGATGTCTGAATCAACTTTATGAAATACTAATTGATAGTGCTTGCTCTAGATATTTTAGTATTAGCTCCACTAAGGGAGAAAAATTAAACGATGGGTAGGAGGTATCTTCATTCATTTCTGGAAACACTCATGGTCATGAAATCTACTTAAATATCAGACACAACAGCCCCCTTGAGGCTTGGGGACAGAAAGACAGTCAAAGTCTGTAATAAATGATTGGGTCCAATCAGAAAGATGGGGGCTGATTCAAGGGAAAAGAAAATAAAACACTAATATCTCCAAAGCCCTTCCCCTCTCGTCCAATGTATTGCCAAGGATACCGGCCTCCAGTGAATTGCTCCTTCATGCAGGGAATTGTAGGAGTTATTAATGAAGTACCTCCTGGGTGGCTCCTTTCTTGTCCCTTTGGGCAGACACAGAGAGACACCCCTAGAAGGCTTCTTTCCCACCTTTTGGTCACTATTCAGTAGGCAAAATAGGGGAGAAAGAGAGTATGAGAACAAAGAAACTCTAAAAAGTATAAAAGGGACAAGACACCCCCACTTCCTCAGATACCCAGCTCTGGGGCCCCTCCTCACTGAGAAGTGCATCTCTGTTCTATCCTTTAAATAAAACTTTCTTTCTGTGCTTTCCTTCACCTCTTTTGGGTATTCAATCTTCAACATTGTGGGGAAATGGAACTCGGCCCTCATTAATTCTCATCACCAGTATCACTCTGATATGTATATGTACATTGTTTATTATTTTCAGTCTACCACATTCACCCTGCATTGTTTTATTTAGAGTTTGTCACTTATAAGCAGTGTATAATGAGATCTTGTTTTCTTTTCCATCATTTCTTTTTTCTTTCTACCTCCTCTGATAATCACTTCCTTTAAATTGAGGTATTTAGATTATCAATATATGTATCACTTTCGTTTGTTTGTTTATTTGGTACAGGAAATTGAACCCACGACTCTTTACTACAGAGCTACACACCCAGTCCATCTTTTTTTTTTTTTAACTTTTAGTTTTTATTTTGAGATAGAGTGTCCCTAAGTTGCTTAGGGCCTTGTTAAATTGCTGAGTCTGGCCTCAAACTTGTTATTGTCTTGTCTCAGCCTTCCAGTTGGTTAAGATTTTAGCCCTGTGCCACCACATCTAGTTAGATCATCAACATTTGATATAAAGATTGATGTGACTGAGTTCGAATCTACTGGGTTTTTTTCTATGTTTTGCTTGACCCCTTTGTTTTGTTGTTCCACTTTCTCTTTTACTGTCCTCTTTTAATTTTATTTGAATTTTTCTGATTATTCCTTTCTAATTTATCTAGTTTCCTTTTAGCTTTCTTTATATCATTCTTATTTTATCATTATTGTTTTAGAGGATCTCTGGAAAACATAACCTCCATACCTAATCTTTCACAGACTAAAGTTAAATATGTATTGCTTTATCTGGAGGGTTGGGACCTTGGAAACAAATAGGTTCTTTTCTCCCGTCAACCATTGCATTATAGTAGTCATATGTATTCAAATAGACATGTAAAATCTTATATATATATATATATATATATATATATATATATATATATATATATATAATCTTATATATATATACAAATTTTAAGAACTTAAGATGAAAACAAATTTGTATTTTATATTTTTCTACCTATTTATCATTTCTGTTGGCTTTTTCTCATTCTTAAATTTTTTAATTTATCTATCTATTTATTTATTTATATTGGCTCTTTTTACTTATACATGATAGTAGAATAGATTTTGGTACAATTATACAAGAATGGAATTTATCTTATTCTAATTAGGAGCCCAGACTTGTGGATGTAGATTCACTGTGGTATATTCATAGATGTACATAAGAAAGTTATGTCAGATTTATTCTACTGTCTTGTTCTTATTCCCCATCCTTTTCCTTTATTTCCTTATGTCTAATCTGCTGGATTTTTATCCCCCATTTTATTGTGGGTTAGCTTTCACATTTCAGCAAATACATTTGACCTTTGGCTTTGGGGGACTGGCTTATTTCACCTAGAATGAGAGTCTCCAGATCCATCAATTTACTGGCGAATGTCATAAAGTCAGTCTTCTAAATGCTGAGTAATACTCCATTGTGTATATGGACGACATTTTCTATTTCCATTTGTCTGTTGAAGGTTACCTAGGTTGGCTCAATAGCTTAGCTATAGTAAACTCAGCTTCTGTAAACACTGATGTGCTGCATCACTATAATATGCTGATTTTAAATCCTTTGGTTACATACCGAGGAGTGGTATAGCTGGGTCAAATGGTGAATCCTTTGCTAGTTTTTTATTTTTTTTAAGAATCTCCATAATGCCTTCCAGAGGACTTGCACCAATTTGCAGTCCCAACAGCAATATACAAGTGTAATTTTTTCCCCACATTCTTACCAACATTTATTGTTACTTGTATTCTTGATAATTACCATTTTGACTGCAGTGAGATTTAATCTCAATATAATTTTAATTTGCATTTTTCTAATGGCTAGAGATGTTGAACATTTTTTTCTTATTTTTGTTGACCACTCATATTTCTTCTTTTGAGACGTGAGTGTTCAGTTCTTTTGCCCATGTACTGATTGGATTATTTGTGTGTTTGTTTTAAGTTTAATCTCTGGGAGATATAAAGAACTCAAAAATCTTAACACCAAAAACCCAAATAACCTAATCAATAAATGGGCCAAGGAAATGAACCGACACTTCTCAGAAGAAGATATATGACCAATTAACAAATATATGAGAAGATGTTGAACATCTCTAGCAATTAGAAAAATGCAAATCAAAACTACTCAGAGATTTTATCTCACTCCAGTCAGAATGGCAGCTATTAAGAACACAAATAACAATAAGTGTTGGCGAGGATGTGGAGAAAAATGCACACTCATACATTGCTGGTGGGACTGCAAATTGGTGCAGCCAATATGGAAAGCAGTATGTAGATTCCTTGGAAAAATTGGGATTGGAGCCACCATTTGACCCAAGTATCCCACTCCTCAGTTTATACCCAAAGGACTTAAAACCAGCATACTACAGGGACACAGCCACATCAATGTTCATAGCAGCACAATTCACAATAGCTAAATTGTGGAACCAACCTAGATGCCCTCAGTAGATGAATGGATAAAGAAAATGTGGTGTGGTATATATACACAATGGAATTTTACTCAACATTAAAAGAGAATAAAAATCATGGCATTTTTCAGGTAAATGGATGGAGTTGGAAAATATTATGCTAAGCAAAGTAAGCCAATCCCCAAAACCAAATCCTGAATGTTTTTTTCTGATATGAGGATGTTATTTCATAATGGTAATGGTGGGGAGAGCATGGGAGGAATGGGGAAAATTTAGATAAGGCAAAGGGGAGGGAGGGAAAAGGAGGGAGTAGATGTAGGTAAGACAATGAAATGAGATAAACTTATTACCCCATGTACATGTATGAAGACAAGAATGGTGTCACTCTACTTTGTGTATAACCAGAGACATGAAAAATTGTGCTCTATATGCGTTCTATGAATTGAAAAAGAAAAGAAAATTAATACCCTGTCTGAAGTGCAGATGGCAAAGATTTTCTGCCATTCTCTACGCCCTCTCTTCCTGCTCTTGATTGTTTCTTTTGTTATAAAGAAACTTTTTAGTTTGATGCCCTCCTATTTATTGAATTGCTGTTTGCTATTATTTCTCTTCTGTCTGAAGAACCTGTTTGTATATAGTACATCTGCTAGCAATTGATTTTGTTAGTTTTCCTTCAAATTAAAAGTCTTTATTTTGCATTAATATGTGAAGAATATTTCCATTAGCTGTAGCATGGATTAATTTTTTCATTTAAAAATATTGTAACATTTTCTCCCCAAAACAACTTGCAGTCGCTTGGACAAACACTCTCATGTGACATGCATTGTGTCATTTTTCTCTAGCTGCTTTCAGGGTGTGTTTATTTTATGTTTCTGTCACTTTTGTTATATATTTTAAGTATTTTTCTTTCTATTGATACTGTTTGTTATTCAGTGACATATATAGTATACCCCACTCAGCAAAAAAATACCCATTCTTTTTAAGTGTACATTTAGGATTAATAAAGATAAGTGCTATTCTTCTGGGACACAAACTTGAAGAAATCTTAAAGGATAGAAATCATGAAAAGTATGTTCTGTTTTGGTAAGAGAAATAAGTTAAAAATTATTGAGAGAAAAATAAATAAAAAGTCCCCAACTAAAAAAAAAAAAAAAACAGAATATTTCTAAGGAAAATATTGATCAAAGGGGGATTCTCCACATTAAATTTTTAAATATTTTGAGCTGGGATGTCTATATACCCAGTGGCTAAGGAGGCTGAGGCAGGAGGATTACAAGTTCAAAGCCAGCCTCAGCAACTCCGCAAGGCCCTAAGCAACTCAATGAGACCCTGTTTCAAATAAAACATAAAAAGAGATGAGGATGTGGCTCAGAGGTGAAGTGCCCTGGGTTCAATCTCTGATACAAAAGTAAATAAACAAATACATATTTTGAAGACAATGAATATGAAAATGCAACGTGTCAGAATGTGAATCACTGGAATATTGCTTACAGGAAATCTTTTTAGATTCAACTGCATACATTGGAATAGAGAAAGTGTATACACCAATAATTTAAACCTTTATTCAAGAAACTACAGAAAATAATAGATGATTAAATAACAATAAGAGAAATTCTAAAAAAAAGAACATGCGAAATAATTAAATTAAAAATAGAAAAAAAGAGAGAAATTTACTACAACTAAAGATATATTTTGAGAAGAGTCCTAAATTCAAGATGTCAACCAAAGAACATTCCTTCTGGTGACCCAAAGGGAGAGAGTGGTTTCCTTGCCTTTCCTAGCACCTCATGGATGCTGGCGTTCATTCAGCCTTTGTTATCATTCTCCATCGCCTGATCTCTCTCTTCATATTTCATAACATCACTTTCTCTGGTTCTGTCCTCTTTCTGTTACCATGTAATAATATATTACATTATATTACAATGTAATCATAGAGCCATTTGAATATTCTAGGATAAACTTGCCACCTCAGAATCCTTAGTTTAATAGCACTAGTACAGTCAATTTTTTTAAATTTTTATTTTCTCTGGTACCAGGGATTGTACTCAGGGGCACTCAACCACTGAGCCACATCCCAGCCCTATTTTGTATTTTATTTAGAGATAGGGTCTCACTGAGTTACTTAGCACCTTGATTTTTTGCTGAAGCTGGCTTTAAACTTGAGATCCTCCTGCCTCTGCCTCCTGAGCCACTGAAATATAGGCATGTGCCACTGTGCCTGACTAAGTAAAGTTCATTTTTACATATAAAGTAGCATGCTCACAGGTTCTGAAAGGATTTCAGAACATTTTGAAAGGATTGACATTATTCTGTCTGCCATTTAGGGCTACTACAAATATCTCTAAACCTACAAATTCATCAAGTCGTTTTAAGAGGACTGATTGCACCCAAGACACAGATTGTAAGAACTCACTTAGAAGACAGATACACTGAATAGTCTTAAATCTATTAAAGAAATTGGGTTTGTAGTATAAAACAATCAAAGAAACTTCAGGTTCAGATAGCTTCAACAGAGAAATTTGCACATTTAAGGAAGAATAACAGTATATCTACAGTAACACTTAAAAAATAAATTAGAAAAAGAATATTTCCTATCAAGTATTATGAGACCAGCATTACATTAATATCAAAATCTGCAAAGAAACCAAGAGAAATAAAAAGCAATAATAATGTAACAGAGACTCAAAAATATTTATCAAAGCAGTAATACACTAATTCTAGCAAAATATAAGAAGAATAATCTCAAACAATATTTTTCCCCACAAATATTAATATATCAATAATAGAAACTAATATCTCAATAATTTCAGTAGCATTTAACAAAATGCAAAATTAATTCATGATAAAAGTTCTCAGAAAACTAGGAAAAGAATAATTATTTTTATTTTACGGAGAAATACATCATGATTTTTTTTCAAAATTTTAACCAGTGTAATAATGCAAGAAAATGAAATAAAATGAATCCATCTTGGAAAAAATGCAATAAAACTGTTGAAATTCATAGATGGCATTATTATGTACTTAGAAAATCCAAATAATCTACAAAAATTTTAAAGATGTTGTAGGTGAATATTTTAGGATCACAGGGAACAGAGAAATGTAAAAACATCAGTTGCATTTCTATAAACTAGCAATAAAACAGTGAATACAAATCACAAAGCCAGTATCCCTTAAGAAAGCTCCAAAAAACCCAAATACTTGGGTATAAGTCATACAAAATTTCCCCATAATATGTTATACTGAAATGAAGAAATACTAATAAAAAGAACTAAATATGGAATGATATATTAATGGATTTTAAGATTTGATCCATTTGCATTTAATCTGTTGGTAAAAATATAGCAGCAAGCTATTTTATTTTAGATGTTTTTTAATTTACAGGGAAAGGAAAAATAATTTTAAAAAATTATAATCATGCAATAAACTTTTCAAGACTTGTCAATATTTCTAAACCAAGACGGTATTGAGGTCTATATTAGTGTGATTTCTTCTAGAGAGTATTTGCGTGTGTTGCTTTTGTTTCAACCACGGTCTTGAACACAACTATCAACCAAAATTTCTTCAAGGTTATTTTTCACTTTAGGCTTTTAGACCATCAAGGTAGATAGTTTTTTTTTTTTCTGAATCCAAAATGTATATTTGCAGTTAAACAGTTTCACAGAACTTCTTTCCTATTTCTCTCAAAGTCAAAAGTATCCACATGTCCAACTCCACTTATTGATAATTATATGATTTTGTAGGCTTAGCTCCAATCCAAACTCTCTATTTTACTCACTGGGCATTGTCATTGACACCTATGTGTTTCCTTTGAAAATCACAGACTATAGGCAGCAAAGGATCAGTAGACACACCCATTCCAAAAGCTATATTTGAAACAACTTTATACCTATGAATTCACAATTTTCTTATTCTGGCTTCTGAAAAATAGCATTGATTTTGTATCATCTCAGTTTTAATACTTATATACCAACAATTTTAAGAGGACAATCTATTTCACTATATTTTCATTTTATTCTGTTGCTGAAATAGGAGCTAAAAAGTTCTTTAATGCATGTGATACAAGTGTGGAGGGATGTGTGTGTGTTTGTGTGTGTGTGTGTGTGTTCATCAACAGTTTTCTCTTTAGTGGCCTTTTATTCAAAGATCAGGTCATTTTTCTTGATTATTTACTTGGCACATGAGTTTTATATTTCATGAAGTAATTTCCTCCTTTTTGGAGACTAAATGCTATATAAAGAGAAGAGCAATCTTTCTCTTTTTCATCAAATCAATTGCTTTATATTCTTCAATAAATTTGAACAGTTGAAATATTAAATTCTCTCTTCCCAAAGTGAGGTTTATTTGAAGAAGATTTTATGCTTATTAGAGTGTACTGCACATAAGTATTATTTTGTAATGCTAATGAGCAGTAAAGAATGTTTTTATTCATTCAAGTAACGCAGAAAAATGAATATGTGACTTGAAATCAAATGTGTTATTTTCTTCAAATACAAATGTGTGAAATTCCTAATTCTTTGCTTTATTTATTTATTTTTTTTTTTGGAGACATGCATTTTCACTTTAGAAAAATGATTTATATAATGTAATTTTAGCATTAAGAAAGTGTTACTCATTAATTAATTCATATAAGTTAAAGAGGATCTCAGGAGTGTTAATAGAGTCTAGAAGGAGCTATGGATTAGCCAAGATACTTGCCTTGAAATTTCTTTGCAATATCAAACATATTTTATTTACTCTTGATGTACACTTAGCCAGTAATGGACTTAATTTAACAAGTGTTATAAAATCCAGTGAAGACAATTTGGAGGAAGACCTTTCCAACATGAAATGATGTTGCAATACATCAAACAGTATATGACTTTCACAAACAATTTGACAGGTGTTTTAGATTCCCTATTATTTACTTACAACTGTATGATGTACACACAACGTGTTTAAAGCTAGATACTATATACAGTGAGCTAAGTGCTGTACCTTTGCTCTCACACACTATTATGTTCTATGAAGTACTCAAGCTTAGTGAGAAATTCAAATGTGTCATGGGCACTTATTGATTTGCTTCATACATTCTGGATTATTCCTTCTGTTGATCTTTCACTGGATCTTTTTTCCACCTTTTCCAGTAACAGAGATATTCCAGAAATGTTCACTGCCTTTCTTGGTCTCATGTTCTTACATCTTTTCTAATATCACATTTTTTTGTGTGGCTGCCTCCTCATATTCATATATCTAACTGCATTCACAAAATGCATCCAACCAAACTTATGACTTCTTAAACTTAGAGGATTTAAAGTTTGTTCCACTATGGTTTTGATTTTTGATCTTTAGAGTATTATTATTTTCCAATAATATTAATATATTATTAAATTTATTATTATTATTATTATTATTATTATTATTATTATTAGGTACTAGGGATTAAACCCAGGCATGCTGAGCTATATCCACAGCCCTTTATTTTATTTATTCTAATTTGTTATATATAACAACAGAATGCAATTCAATTCATATTACACAGGTAGAGCATAGTTTTTCATGTCTCTGCTTGCACACAAAGTAGCCTCACACTATTTATGTTTTCATACGTGTATTTAGGGTAATGATGTCCATCTCATTATACAGTCTTTCCTACTCCTATGCCCCCTCCCTTCCTTCCTCCCCTTTTCCCTATCCAAAGCTCATCTATTTTTCCCACACTGTCCCCCACAATCCCCATTTGAATCAGCATCCTTATATCAGAGAAAATATTCGGCATTTGGTTTCGGGGGATTGGCTAACTTCACTTAGCATTATATTCTCCAACTCCATCCATTTACCTGCAAATGCCATGATTTTATTATCTTTTGGTGCTGAGTAATATTCCACTGTGTATATATACCACAGTTTCTTTATCCATTCATCTACTGAAGGGTATATAGGTTGTTTTTTGTTGTTGTTGTTATTGTTGTTGTTTCTGAGACAGTGTCTCACTAAGGTGTTGAATGAGGATGGCCTCAAACCTGTGATCTTCTTGTCTCAGCTGCTGGAAGTACAAGTGCCACCATGCCTGGCCAAATTAATCTTTGATAATATTCTTTTCCCTATATTGTTCACTTCCCCATCAAATCATTTATAAAAGTATGCTGATTTTATACATTTGCCTGTATTATAAGTCCCAAGTAACTTGGTGTGTGATTCATGATCTTCTATTGAACAAAATTATCTTCAACACTTGTCTTTTAAACTCACTGCCCTGAAACAAATTATACTTCTCCTATGTTCCTTGGTCCTTCTACCACTTCACATCCATGGTTTATTTTGTCACTCCCTCCTTCTGGAATATACATTTATAATTTTCTTCTCATTTTCACCCATTGCAAATTTTTGTATCATTTAAGAACAAATAAAATGTTAACATCTTCTTGAAATTTCTGTATGTATCAATCATAAGAAACATCACTTAATCCCAAGACTAACAACTCTTGATGAAATAATTCTTTATATCTACATTATTTCCCTATTAACTCTTTATTCCATTTTGTGTGAACTATTTATACCTTCACATTTACAGGATTAGGTTGAATGCAGGAGAGGATCAGATTTATTAAAATATGTATGTTTTAGGAATAATAATTGGTTAAGAAAGAACAATCTGATTTTTTTTTCTAAACTAGGTGCTTTTTCTGTCTTTTGTAGAGTGCAAGATAATAATTTTCAACAAGAAAAAAAATACATTTTGAAGAAAATCTTACACAAAGACTATAAGTGTTGTAAAGACTGTAAGTGTTGTTGTTTTACCCCCAGATCTGACATTTCACCTCTGCTGATCTTTCCTCTTACAACAGCATGGCTGAATACTAAATTTTTGTATTTGTATTTGTATTTTGTATTTGGTAACACGGCACAAGGGCTCACACTTTAGCCTTGTACTCTGCAACCCTGTGTTCTTTTTCCAGCTTTGCTACTAAAATGACACCCTGCCGTGTGCATCTTTTTAATTTTTTTAATCTTTAAAATTGGGCTATATTATCCACTAATTGCCTCCAATCTGAAAATTGTACAACTATCTTCTTAATTGATAATATATAGGTTTTAATTTCCATTTTAAATCACATCTCTCAGAAATTTATACAAAACTAGAATTAAGAACACAACAATAGAGTAAATTCAAGTAATCTCTCTCAGGCTAGAAAAGAGTGGTTTATCGCAGTCACAGTGAAAGCTGAAACCTTTTTCCAGTTGGGTGGAAGCCACCAAATAAACTGATCTTGCTCAGTCCTGGCCAGTGCTGACTCAGGCCTTAATACAGCTAGCAAGTATCAATGCTTGTGTACATTATGATTTAGATCTAGTTCAACCATTAAACGCCTTTGAAAGTGATGACTGGGAGCCATTTCAAGAGGCCAGTGCAATTTGTCCTTGGAAGCGCTTACAAAGCAAAATACAATGCCCTTTACTTTCAGTCTCTGTTAAAACTCAATTTCAAATCTATGTGTAATTAAACCAAATCTTTGATTTTTCTTATAATGGTAAAGTAGGGATTTACCTAGTGCTATTTATTTTGAGATCAAAAACGTTTCTGGAAAGAACATTTGTATATCTCTTGCAAGCTCTCCAAATTTTCTAATAAAAGATTGTCCATGCTTTTCTTTAAGATGCCCTTTTGGGAAGTGTGAAATATATCCTGACAGTTTAATTGAAATAGCTATCAAGCATGAAGGAGAAACACCTGTTGCAGAAAGAAATAAACAAAAATAACAAAAATCCCTGTTGGATTTTTAAAAGTAGAAAAACTTAGGGCTCTTTACTCAGTGATAATGAATTCATGTGTCAAATAGTAGAACAGGTATCAGAATTCAGACAAGACTTATGGCTGACCTATTTTCCTTTATTGAGATTCGGCAAGTCCCTTAAACTTTCTGATCTTCAGTTGCTTCCTTTGCCTCACTCAACCAAGTGTTATGAGACTCCAGTGGTTAATGGAATACAGAACACAGAGTTCATATATCCAGCAACACTACTCATTAGGAATTGACCGTCCTGTGAGAGATATATAGAAATCAGAAGTTCTGAAATAGGAATCTGATTCTGATTTCTTTAGAAAAACTAGACATCCAAGAGATATGGTGTTTCCTTTTCCCTGCCTGGAAAACCAAATGGGAGCTAAATTCTCCACTTAAGCTGAGACTGCATTATGGTGTACTACCACCAGCAATGGCTCCTCACCTACTTGGTCATGTGATACTCAGGATAACTACTCTTGGCAATCTTATTTATTTAAACATTTAGCAGAATCCGGGTACGGTCGCATGCACCTGTAATCCCAGCAACTCTGGAGGTTGAGGCAGGAGGATTACAAGTTCCAGACCAGTCTGGGCAACACAGGGAGATCCGGTCAAAAAAATAAATAAATAAAATAAAGGAAAAGAAAAGCTTACATATACTTTAAAATATATTAAAATAACAATATACATCATTATGTTACTTTTAAATTCCCCATATTTGGTCAAGTTAGAGATGCTTTTTATGGAGTCACTAATTCCATAGTCATTTTTCATTTTAGGGCCCCTTACATTTCCAAGATATAAAAAGCATTTATGTGGGGGCAGGAACACATGTGTTAAAATTCATGTTAGTAAACCACCATCAAATAAAAAGAAAAAAGATGTTCAAAAATATAATTTAAGAAGGTGAATGTTTTTCACACAGTCAAATCTGAATATCTTTCACATGGTCCAAAATGATTTTATCTGACAAGCATTAACCTATAATTGTAAATTCCTTCTAGCAGGTGTTTGATGTGTATATTTTATACTTTTAAAAAATATATATAATTGGGTATCCTGAATCCAACCAATGAAAGTAGAAGTAAATTGTGGAACATAAGGATCTGTTTGGAACAGTGGTTAGCCCCAGGACTATAAACACCCTAAAAGCACACTCTTTACGAATAAAAACAAAGAAAAAACATAGAGAATGCAATGTAGAATTTTCATATATTTTATTACTTCTCCTCTCTAGCATAGGACCAGAATACAATGGGGGCGCTGCACCGTGTCTGCAAGCAGTCAGAATATCTGGTATAGGTCGCACGCCCCGTGCACGGGTGACTTTCCTCAGCTCTTTCATGAGTAAGTTCTTCTACTTCATCACCAAAGTCACTCTGTTTTGATTCTCATCTAATCATTGGAGAAAAGGGAAGTGGCCAATTTCCCCTCTCTGTTTCTTTCCTTATCACATATTTTAGGGTCTTTATCATATTACAAGCTTTCCTGGACACTGAAAAGTGTTTAACCCAATAAGCATAAACAAAGAAAGGGCAGAAGATTTTATAATATAGCATACAGCTGTCTCTTACAGAGCTGAAAATGATCTACACTACTCATTTGGGTAATTTTAATGGGTCTGATTCATACTGAGTATAACAAATTATTCAAAAATTGAGAGGCTTGAAAAAAAGTTTCTGAAAGGAACCAAAGAATATATACAGTAGGGTTTCATTTGTGGAAAACTATATATGTAGGGTATTATCCTATTATATATGTAGGGTATTATACTACACACACACACACACACACACACACACATGATAACTCCAAGATAATGTGAAAATCTTATAAAATTGGTTGTATTTGAAGATGTGACTGATTGTCAGAAGACATGAATGGGTAACAGCATTTTCCTTGTTCACTTCTTAGAAATTTAAAAATTTTGCAGTGAAGTTTATAGAGAATCTATAAGGAATCTTACCAAGAAACAAAGAAACTAGCAAAATGAAAGTGAAAACTTCTTGGTCTGATTTGATTTGATCAATTTATGAGAGAACAATTGAAAGTCACACTCTGGATGAGAAATACTATTTAATTTTATTACATTTAGGTGCCATAGCAGCCTAATACAATGGAGATTGACTTTTATCAAATGCTTTTTTTTTTGTATTTTGATATCATATGGCTTTTAATCATTCAGTTGGTTAATACTAACATTAATTTTCATATTTGAACTCAGGAACACTTTAGTGTTCCATTATTTTTTGTTTTTTTAAGACAGGGTCTCTCGCTAACCTGGAACTTGCAATCTATTTAACATATAATACATACATATTCTAATTAGAATCCCATTTTTGTCTCAGCCTCCAGAGTTGCTGGGATTACAGGTACGCACTACTGCACCCATCTAGCCTCACATAACCTTTCAAAGTGATGTTGAATTTTGTTTGCAAGTGTTTGCTGAAGGACCTTTACATCTATGTTCATAAGTGGTATTGGCTTGTAGTTTTATGTGGTTTTTATTTTATTTGTTTTTTCTTGTGGTACCATTGGCTGGGTGATGTTGACCTCATGTTGCCCTTTCTTTGCTGGAAGCTTTGATTATTCCATTTATTTGTATTAGAATATTAAAGCTTTCTGTTTCTTCTAGGTTCAGTATTAGTAGGTTGTGTACTTCTAGGAAATTATATACTTATTCTAGATTACCCAGTTTGTTGTCATACACCTTTAGTAGTTTTTTATGATATTTTTATTTCTGAGAAATCTATTTAATGTCTTATTTTTCTTGTCTTATGTTATTTATTTGAGTCTTCTCTCTTTTTTCATAGTCTAGCTTAAGATGTGTAAATTTTGTTGATCTTAAAAAAATATAAACTCAGAGGCTGGGGATGTAGCTCAGCAGTAGAGCCCTTTCCCAACATACACAGTCCCTGGGTTCAATTCTCAGCAGTGCTTAAAGCAACTAACAAAAAACAACTCATTTCATTGATACTTTGTATTTTTATTGTTACTATTTATTTTCCTGCTTTGGTTTTCATTCCTTCTTTCCTTCTACTAACTTTGGGTTTAGATTGGTTTTTGCCTAGTGACATGTAATAATAGATATTTTATTTTGGATATTGTTTTGTGTTTAATACTTTCATTTATTATTCGGATTTCACTCTTTACTACTCTTTTGCTTTTGGTAGGTTGGGTTTTCACTTTCATTTATCTCAGGCATTTTTAAATTTCTCTTTTAGTTTGGATATTTCCATAGGCACCATTGATAGCAGTTCTGTTACTTAAAACTGGCTCTGATGCTGGTTGCTCCAGTTTTATTGTAGAGCATGAAGCTCTAATCAGCTGATAGGAAGCTGGAGCAGATTTAAGTGCTTCACAAGGCAAAGTGGGGTCCAAAATCACAGTTATTCCTCTGTGGGACTCACTTTCTGCCTTAGTATTCCTAGAGGACCGGCCTTGATATGGTATCAACAAACTGTGTTTTGTCTCTCTGTAGCTACTATGGGGGTATATTCCTCAAAATGGGAATTAGCCTCCCCCTAGCTATGCCCACCAGGGATGGATCAACAGCTGGGAGCATATAGCCCCACTTTTCTTTAAGTAAAGTTGTCTGCCAGGGTGTTAGGTAGTTAGTAATGAGCAGAGAAATATGAACCAAGGACATAACAGGGTGATGGGGTTTGTTTGAAATTGACTTTAACAATCAAATAACTTGAAGAACAATAAGAGGTATATTAACTCAAAAGAATAAACAGATGGGGATGCTGGGGTTGTGGCTCAGTGGTAGAGCGCTCACCTAGCACCTGAGAGGCACTGGGTTGGGTCCTCAGCACCACAAAAAAATAAATAAATAAAATACAGATATTGTGTTCAACTACAACCGAAAAAAGATTTTTTTTTAAAAAAAAGAATAAACAGATGGAAACTAAGGGAGACAATTAAAAAATACATCAAAAGGGAAAGATCAATGGGACTAACACATGGTGGGGTCTACTGACGTCATTGTAAAGTTAGGATTGGTGGTCCTGGGTGTCTCTCAATGTGTTTCCTTTTTCTTTTATTTTTAAATTATTTGTTCATTTTAGATGTACATGACAGTAGAGTATTTTAACACATAATACATACATATTCTAATTAGAATCCCATTCTTGCCCTTGTAAATGATGTGGTGTTACATTGATTGGGTATTCATATATGAACATAGAAAGTTACGTCCAATTCATTCTACTATCTTTTCTATGCCCATCCCCTTCTTGTACCTTCATTCCTCTTCATCTGATCCAAAACACTTCTAGTCTTTCCTTCCTTCCCCCCACCATTGTGTGTCAGCATCCACATATCAGAGGGAATGTTTGGGCTTTGGTTTTGGGGTACTGGCTTATTTTATTTAGCATCATACTCTCAATATTCATCCATTTACTGGCAAATATCATGAAACTATTCATTTATGGCTGAGTAATATCCCATCATATAAACTTTTTTTAATCTATTCATCTGTTGAAGGGTACCTAGGTTGGTTCCATAGCTTTGCTACTGTGAATTGAGCTGCTATAAATGTTGATGTGACCATATCACTATAGTATGATTACTTTAAGTCCTTTGGGTATATACTGAGGTGTAAGATAACTGGGTCATATGGTGGTTCCATTTCAAGTTTTCTGAGGAATTAGAAAACTTGCACCAATTTGTATTCCCAACAGCAATGTATAAGTGAAACTTTTTCCCCTACATCTTTGCAAACATTTATTGTTACTTGTATTCTTGATAATTGCCATTCTGACTGGAGATGGAATCTCAGTGTAGTTTTACTTTGCATTCTCCAGTTGCTAGAGATATTGAACCTTTTTTATATATTTGTTGGCCTTTCATATTTTTTCTGTGAAGTGCTTGTTCAGTTCTTTTGCCCATTTATCCATTAGGCAATTTGTTTTTTGGTGTTAAGTTTTTTGAGTTTTTGTTTGTTTGTTTATATCCTGGAGACTAATACTCTGAGATACAGGTGGATAAGATTACATAGGCTATCTCCTCATGTTTTTGATTATTTCATTTCCTATAAAGAAGCTTTTTAGTTTGATGCCATCCCATTTATTGATTTTTATTTTACTTTTTGTGCTTTAGTAATCTTGTTGAGGAAGTCAGTTCCTAAGCTGACATGATGTAAATTTCAGCCTATGCTTTCTTTTTCTTTCTTTCTTTTTTGGTATAGGTTCTCTGGTCTAATGCCTAAGTTCTTGATCCACTTTGAGTTGAGTTTGTTCAGGGTAAAGAGATAGGAGTTTGCTAACTATGGATATCCAGTTCTCCCAGAACAATTTGTTAAAGAGGCTATCTTTTCTCTAATATATATTTATGTTGCCTTTGTCCAGAATAAGGTAACTGTATATATGTTGGTTTGTCTCTGTGTCTTCTATTCTGTTCCATTGGTCTTCATGACTGTTTTTGTGCCAATACTATGTCATTTTTGTTAATATAACTCTGTAGTATAATTTAAGGTCTGATATTGTCATGTATCACTTTTCTCACTAAGGATTGCTTTGACTATTCTGGGCCTTTTATTTTTCAATGTATTTCTGAATGGAGACATCATTAATAGTTCAGAGGTACTAAGATGAAGTTTGCCTTGTCATTGACCTCAGCACCTGCATTTACAGAATTGACTTATAGATGAATTCACACTGAATAGTTTGGTCAACATGACCTTTCTGGAAAGAAATAATTAGGGTCAAAAATTCCCCTGCTTGATGTGAAGAAGGAGATAAACATTTGATTAGTAAAGACAGCAGTAGGGAGAACCCAGTTCTACATTTGGAAATAGCATGGCTCCTTTTGTCATTCTGTGTTCAGAGACTACACACTCTTTATTGAGAATGTTTTTCATTTGAGCCTAACTTTACTTTTACTCATAATAAATTTCTCTAATTGACTTTTCATTTCTGACTTTAAATTTTCTTTCATTGGGACACAATAACCATGGTTTGGAGCTTTGTTTCTCCATTCTGTGACAAGGGTACAAATGGGACTGGGTTGTGCCTGGAGTTAGCTGAAGTGCGATTGTTCCTCAGAGGCAGAACACCTGTCCAGTGTGCATGAGATTCTAGGCTTGAACCCTAGCTCCACAAAATAAATTTAAAAAAACCCCAAAAATATAAAATAAAAAGTAAAAAAAGTGAACAGAGATAAAAATAATGAAAACAGAAATAAAAAGGGAAAAGGGGATAAAATGAGCCAGAAGTAAGAATCAAATAAAAGATAAAGTGAAATAAAATAAATGTAAAAATAAATTTACAAATTAAAAGATAGAATAAACAGAGGGGGAAAAACTAGTCAGAAATTATCCCTAGATGAAGTGCTCAGAATTTCAAGCTAGGGAGCATGATTATGGATTATGCTGATATAATGTTCCCTCTGGGTTTTCTAAGGTTGGACTCCATCAGGTATTATGGGGTTGTGAATTGTGGCTTCAGCCTATTGAAATTCTCAGCTTTCATCAAATAAGTTAGAAAGTAATGCAGACTGCACCAGGTAGTTCTGGCTGATTGGGTAAGTCACAATGCTGGCCACACCAGGAGAATATTCTCTATGAAGGTTATTGGTCTGTATATCCAAGGGCATGGGAACTGCCAGGGCCATGGCCAAACTCTCTCCCTGAATGAGTTTAGGTTGAATATAAGCTGTTCCAGGAATACATTCTTTTGAGAGGTGTTTAGTTTTGTGTCCAGAAATGTGGCAAATTCTGGGGCATGAGCAAGGTTACAGATTTCTTTATAATTATACAATAACCTTCTTTGTTTCTTGTGACAGGATTTTTTTTCTTTTGGTTCTGGAGATTGAATCCATGGGTGCTGTACAACTGAGCTATATCCCCTAGACATTTTATTTTTTGTTTTGAAACAGGTTCTCTTTGAGTTTCTCAGACTTGCCTTGAACTCGTGATATTTGGCCTCTTCAGCCACTAGGATTAAAAGTGTGTACTACCACACATGGCTCTTGTAACAGATTTTGATAGAAAGTCTACATTGTCTGATGTGAGTATTGACACTTCTCTCTTTGGGTTATCATTTGCATGGTATGTTTTTCTCTACCCCATTCACTTTAGGTCTCTATGGATTTTTAATTCTAAAGTGAGTGCTTTATGGACATTATTTAATTGGATTTGTTTTTAAATCCATTCAGCCATACTGTGCTTGAGTAGGTTATTTTACTTATATTTATATTTATCATTTGCATTTATATTTAAAGTAATTTTTGATAGGTAAAGAACATTGCCATTTTATTAATTACTTTATGTCTGTTTTATACTTATTTTATACAAATTAAAATAAGTATATTATCTATCTTATTCTCTTATTCTCTTTCATGATGTTTGATGACTTATTATAGAGTTGTGTATTGATTCTTCTATCTTTTGTGAAATTATTGTACATTGTATTATCATATATTCACATAAAATTCTTTGAGTTATAGCACTGTTTTAAGCTGAGAAGAACTTTATTTCTAATACATACAGAAGCTCAACACTTTACTTCCAAATCTCTTATTTTGTTGATGTCAGATTCTTATTCTTTTCATAATATATTTCAATCAAAAATATGTAAACATAGTCATATTTGTTCTTACTATTTTGTCTTTGAATTTATAAACTAGCATTGAAAATAATTTTATTTTCCACCATTGTACCATTGTAATATTATGACATTGTTTATCTTTAAATATAATTTAGCAATTAACACATTAATAAATTCCAAGAAAACACAGAAAAACAAATGAATGAAATAAGGAAGGCAACACAGAATACAAAGAAAGTCTCTAATAAATTAGACCATGCTGAAGACAGAATCTCAGAGTTGGAAGACAAAGTGGCCAGCCTTGGACCTTCAGAGAATATTAAAGAAAAAAAAAGAGTAACCATGATCAGAATATGCAAAACTCTGGGATACCATGAAGGAACCAAATTAAAGAATAATTAGTATTGAAGAAGGCTGTGCGATGTAAACTAGTGGAATGGGTAAACCCTTCAGATATATAATAACAGAAATTTTTTTGAAATGAGATGGACATCCAGATACAGAAGGAATTCACAAACTCAAGCAAAGAAGATAAAAAAATAGCCTCTCCATAACACATTACAATTAAAATGTATGAGTGCCCACAAAAGAAAATCAGAAAGATACCAAATAAAAAACCTACTCATGGATCTCAAGGCTCATGAAAAAGCAGAAAAATCCAATTCCAAAACCAGAAGAAGGAAGAAAATAATTAAGATCAGACCTGAAAATAATAAACTGGAGAACTAAATAAATAAATACAAATATATATTTTAAAATATATATATGTATATGTGTGTGTGTGTGTGTATCAGTGAAACAAAGAGTTGTTTGTTTGAAAAGAAAACAAGATTTATAAACCCTAAGCCAAACTAATCAAAAGAAAAATGGAGGAAAAAATTAATAAAAGGTGGAAAAGGAGATATTACCACAGATATCTTAGAAATCCAGCAGATCACTAGGGACTATTTTGAAAACTTATATTCAAATAAATTGGCAAACCTAGAAAAAATGGATACATCAATAGATAAATAAAATCTGTGGAAACTGAATCAAGAAGACAGAAAACCTAAATAGACCAACATCTTGTAATGAGATGCCAGCAGTAGTAAAAAGCCTTTCAACAAATAAAAGTCCTATACCAGATTATCAGTTAAATTATACTAAACCTTTTAAAAAAACTAATTCCAATATTCTTAAAATCATTCCATGTAATAGAAAGGGTTGGTATAATTTGAAATTCATTATAGGAATTCATACTCATACCAAAACCAGATAAGGATACACCAAAGAAAGAAAACTACAGACCTATATCTTTAATGAACCTAGATGCAAAAATATTTAATAAAATAATAGCAAATCATGTTCAACAACATATTAAGAAGAGTGAATACCATGATCAAGTTGGTTTTATTCCAATGATGCAAGGAAGGTTTGGTATATTCAACTTAATAAATGTAACTCATCACATTAATAGAATTTAGGACAAAAACCACTTAGTAACCTCAATAGATTATAGAGAAGGCTTTCAACAAAATTCAGAACCAACTCATGATAAAAACATTGAAAAAGTAGAGATAAAAGAGCTTATTTCAATATCATAAAGGCTATATATGAAATATCCAAAGCCAACCTCATAGTAAATGAGCAAAAACTGAAGGCATTTCTTCAAAAATCTGGAGCAATACAAGGATGTCCACTCTTAACAATCCTATTTAATATAGTGCTAGAAATTATAGTCAGGGCAATTAGGCAAGAGAAGTAAAGAAAACTGATAAAAATAGGAAAGGAAGAATTAAAAAGACACCCCACTCCCCAAAAAATACTCCACCAAAAGATTTCTAAATGTAACAAACAATTCTGACAAAAATAGAAATTTACAAAATCAACATACAAAAATCAGTAACTTTTCTATATACCAACAATGAAGCTGCCAACAAATAAACAGAAAAACAATTCTTTTCACAGTAGTGTCAGAAAGAAAGAAAGGAAGGAAAGAAGAAAAGAAGGAGGAATAAATTTAAACAGAGAGGTGAAAGACCAGCACAATGAACATTATAGAACATTGAAGAAATAAATAAAGAAGACCTCAGAAGATAGAAAGACCTTCTATATCCATGGATACACAGAATTAATATTGTTAAATAGCCATACTACCAAAAGCAGCATACAGATTCAGTGTAAGCCCCATCAAAATATCAATGACATTCTTCAAAGAATTAGAAAAAAAAATCCTAAAATTCATTGAAAGTATAAAAGACCAGGAATAGCCAAAGCAATTTTAAGCCAAAAACAAAATAAAACAAACAAACAAAAGACAATGCTGATGGCATCACAATACCTGACCTCAAACTATACTACAGAGCAATAGTACACTGAGACAAACCCACAGGGGTACAGTCATCTGATTTTTGACAAAGGGGCCAAAACACACAGGAAAAAAAGACAAACTTTTTAACAAATGGTGTAGAACAACTGGCTATTCATAGGTCAAAGGATAAAACTAGAACTTTTTTTCTCACCCTGTACAAAAATCAACTAAACATAGATAAAAGACCTCAGAATTAGACCAGAAGCCATGAAACTACTAGAAGAAAATGTAGGATCAACACTTCCAGCTTTTAGGCCCTGGCAACAACTTTCTCAATGGGACACCTAAGACTCAGAAAATAGTTCCAGGAGTTAATAAATGGATGACATCAAATTAAAATGCTCCTGTACAGCTAAGAAAACAATTAGGAATGTGAATAGAGAACTGAGAGAATGGGAGAAAACTTATACTACTATTTTTCTTATAATGGATTAATATCTAGAATAAATATCTTTATTTTTTTTTTATGTGATGCTGAGGATCTAATGCAGGGCCTCACACGAACCCAGGGCCTCACACGTGCTAGTGATGATGATCATTGCTAGTGATGATGAACATTGAGTTTTTTAATAATTTATTGAATGTGTTTAAGATGAGTATTCTCAGTTATTGGTTAAGCAGTTCATGAATCTATTTCTTTAAGGTTGATTGCTAGAGTTTTATTAGTTTCCTTTGGTGGTCTTGTATTTACCTGATTCTTCACGTAGGCTTGCATTTGTGTCTGTGCTTTTGAAGGAGCTAACACTTTTTCCAGTTTCACAGAATGGATCTAGTAAATAATGATTCCCAGATTGTTGAAAATGCCTTTGGTACTAAAGTAGACCAGACATACAGCCAGGACACAGGGCTGTTTCTGAGTTCCCAATCAGATCTGCCATCAGAAGGCCTATTTCTAGAAATATGGATGGGTGAGACTCCCACTAAGTTCCTTGTCAGGCAGCATTGCCTTCAGACTATGGTAAAGTGGGGCTACAAGAAGCTTTGGAGATTCTTCAGTATAAACAGTAGGGTCTTTGGTCTGTGGGATCATTAACCAGGGCTCATATGGATGTCCTTCCTCCTAGGTCCCTAGTGGCAGGGCAGCTGACAAGGAAGGCTAGATCTGAGTCCATAGGGAGGGAGAGGGTTGCTTCCAGGTCTGCAGCATGGATCATGGTAAGTGGACATGCCACAGGGGCACATTTTTACCTTCTCAGAGTGACCTTCCTGAGATTTGGGCTCCAGTGGGTTTTCACAGTTTCTTACCTGGTCCCAAACCTCTGACAAGGGCACTTTTTGTCCATGCATTCCTGCCAAAGCACCATTTATTGGTGGAATGAGGGATGAAGATCTCCAATTCTTTCATATTACTGTTGCTCATTTGAGGGGTGATATTATCTATATTTATCTTAATTTGTTGCTTTTGTTTGTTTTTTTGGTGCTTCACAATGGTGACTTGGTGATACTTCTCATCTTAAATGATATATATATATATATAATGTGACTCAATTCCCTCTCTCTAGCACTCCAATTATATCTATATTTAACCTATTTGTCAAATCTTCTATTTTTTTTTCCCTTCTTTATGCTCCCTGTCCTTTTATCTCTCTAGAATTTGCTTTACATTTTATATTGACTTATGTTACACCTCTCCACTTATATAACTTTGGATGTAATTTGTCCAAATTCCACCATTAAAATTCAAAAACCCTATATACAGATTAAACCCAACACTGATATGATATTCATATGGCTTTAAATGTTTCATAATGTTTTACCATAGGCTATTTATTTGGCAAATAAATATCTTACTCAAACTTAAGCTTAGTGTTAGATGAAATAGATCTCAAGATTACAGCTATTAAAAAATAAAGAACATATTATATAGTATGGCAAAAAGTATAATGAAATATTAAATGAAAACAGAGGAAAACTGAAAGCAGAAAGAAACATAATTACAAATGGTCATAGAAGCAATTGTAAAAACAAACAAAATTCTCCATTAATCTATATTTTTTAAACAAGGTGAACAACAAACTAATGAAAATATAGAGAATATAAATATAATTTTAAATTCAAAATTTAAAGGTTCAATTGGATTTTATGTTCTTCAAAACAAAACCATGTATATAAAAAGAGGGAGAAGAAAATTTTAACCCCTCACAAAACTAAACAAAAACAAAATACAACATACAGTTAAAATCCTGCACTAACCAAAATCTTCTCCTAAAAATTAAAGAACTAAAGAAAAATCAAAAAGAGAAAAAATATACTAAAACTATTTTTCCATAAAAATATAAAAATCACAATTTATTGCTAAGTCTTTGCTATACAAAGTGCAGACCATGAAATAGGAGAACCAGCATCCAATTAGAACTTGTGAGACTGCAGGAAGTTAGGCCCTATCTTAAAACAATAAATCAGATTGACATTTACCTGGATTCCCTGATGTTTCCTAGGCATATGAAATAAATATTGATATAGACAATATAATCCGATTCTTCTTAAAAAAAAAAAGAATCAGTAGCTTTAATGATCATGAAAGAAAACCCTATTTCAATTTACTTTTCTTTAAAAAAGCAACAAAAATAAAGCAGATTTTTAAGAAGGAAATGGTAAGGTAGATATAATATATAAATGACTAGAATCTTTTGCAAGATTAATAATTAATAATTAAAAATATGTAAGAACTAGATATTTAAATAGTAAAGTAGTACAAAATTTGCTAAATAATTATATTTTAGAAATAAATATGAGAAAAAAATGGCTCAATACATAATATGCTAGGTAATAGGGATAATGAAATCATATATATTAGTTGGAAGATAATAACTATATGCTAAGAAATTTAATTTATCCTCAAAATATATAATTTAAGATTAATTATAAAATATTTATAGTAACACACTACAAAGTACAAAATTCTTTGAATTTTCAAAAAAGGAAATGCTCATGAAGCTGAGGCTGTGGCTCAGTGGTAGAGCAGTTACCTAGCATGTATGAGGCACTGGGTTTGATTCTCAGCACCACATATAAATAAATGAATAAAATAAAGGTCCATACTTCTAAAAAAAATTAAAAAAAAAAACGAAAATGCTCATGAAAAAAATTTAGCACATGCGAGGTCATGTATTCAATGATTAGTAAAGGATAATTCTCTTCTTCCCTATTTTCTTCCATTTTTTTCTGTTTCCTTTTACTTCCCTATCCACCCCCACCCCTTTTATTTTAAAATATATTTTAGGTGTTGGTGGACTTTATTTATTTATTTATATGCAGTGCTGAGAATCGAACCCAGCGCCTCACACATGGAAGTCAAGCGCTCTTCCTTTTTAACCTTTTTCTCTCTTTACAGTTTCCCCCCTTCCTTTTCTTTTCATAACTAATGTCTACTCAAAGGCTCTAATATAAACAGGAAGATTCATCAAGCATCTTAAATGATCATATATGATTTTTAAAATATCATAATTTGGAACAAGTTGAATAATAGAGAAAAAAAATTTAAAAGGAAAGACCATGAGTTTCCCTCTATGGTTGATAGAAGTGGAGTACAGTGTGAGACTACAGAAAGGAATTAGCAAGCAAAGTTCGTCTTTCTCTGGTTCTTTTGTACCATCAAGAAAAATCTTGACCTGAACCTGTTGCAATAATATTAATTCTATTACTAATAATAATATTAATAATGTTTCCACATTATGCTTACTTTTTAATTGATTATGAGTCACAGGTGAAAATCCTATTCAACCTTAACTCTTTCTGGAACCAAAATGGTACAAGCTTAATTTTATTTAAGTTATGCCTGTGTTGGTTTCCACACAGGCTTTTCCTTTATCAGGAAAAAAAGATAGTGACCAAACACCTCTAGAAGAAGAGAAACAACTTATCAAATAGAGGAGTAGAAAGGAGAAGAACCCAGATAGTGGGAAAAAAAATCTTTTGCAAATAAATTGATCTCACTGTGTCAGAGCCATCTTGGAAAATTGTGTTTGGTCTGAAATAATTTCTTATTCTTCTGTCGTAATCGTACACTTATTCTATAGGTAATAAGTCATTGATTTCTCTACAGAAATCACTAAAGTCAATTTTCTTAGGTATTATAAAGGATAACTATATTTTCTATGATCTTTTCACTTATTTAGTCAATGCTGATTTTTAAATTTTCTTACTCTTGTTTTTCCCCAAGCCCCACTTCTTCTACATTTCAGTACAAATGAGAAAGAAAGGAAATTCTGTTTACTGAAAATAGAATGCAAATCAAAATAGCTTTCACAACCTCAAGGCTATATATAGAGAGAAGACAACTGGAGTACAGTTGTGGCTGAACTAATTAGTCCCTTTACTCGGTGAAAAGTGTGGAATGCAAATCGCCTGGGCAAAATAAGCCCTGTATAGAAATCCTATGTATAGCATTTACAACCTGGGAGGACACAGTAATCTCTTTCAAGTTGAATTCTCTGACTCATAAAAGGGAAACAATGCTTTCAGTTGCACAAAGTTGTTCTGAGCATTTTATGAGGTGATTATTAAAATACATAGGGTGTCTACACTATCAAATGCATTAAATAATTTTTATTTAAATAATAATATGAGTAAGAATTTGAATAAATTTAATTTTGCTTATTAAAATACAAAAAATACAGAAAGTTAAAAGAATAATCTGTTTTTGAATTCCTATTGTTCAAATAAACCATTTATAAAATTTTGCTCATGGTTACATCATTATGTATTTTTTATTTATTTTTATTCTAACTTGTTATATATCTCAGCAGAATGCATTACAATACATATTACACATATAGAGCCCAATTTTTATTATATCTGGTTGTATATAGAATATATTCACACCATTCTTGTCTTCATACATGTACTTAGGGTAATTATATCCATCTCATTCCACCATCTTTTATACCTCATGCCCCACCATTTCCCTTCTACCCCTTTGTCCTACCTAGAGTACATCTAATCCTACCATGTTCCCCCTCCAACCCCACTATGAATCAGCCTCCTTATATCAGAGAAAACATTTGACATTTGGTTTTGGGGAGTTGGATAATTTCATTTAGCATTATATTCTCCAACTCCATCCATTTACCTGCAAATGCCATGATCATCTCTTTTATTGCTGAGTAATATTCCATTGTGTATATATAACACATTTTTTTTATCCATTCATCTACTGAAGGGCATCTAGGTTGGTTCCACAGGTTAGCTATTGTGAATTTTGCTGCTATAAACATTGACATGGCTGTGTCCCAGTAGTATGCCATTTTTAAGACCTTTGGATATAGTCTGAAAAGAGGGATAGGTAGGTCAAATGGTGGTTCCATTTCCAGCTTTCCAAGGAATATCCATACTGCTTTCCATATTGGCTGCACCAATTTGTAGTCCCACCAGCAATGTATGAGTGTGCCTTTTCCCCACATCTTCGCCAACACTTATTGATGTTTATATTCTTAATAGCTACCACTCTGACTGAAGTGAGATAGAAGCTTAGAGTTGTTTTGATTTGCATTTCTCTAATTGCTAGAGATGTGGAACATTTTTTCATATATTTATTGATTGTTTGTATATCATCTTTTCTAAGGTGTCTGTTCATTTTCTTGACCCTTTTATTTATTGGGCTATTTGTTTTTTGGTGTTTAGCTTTTTCAGTTCTTTATATACCATAGAAATTAATGCTGGATCTGATGTGCTAGTGGTAAAAATTTTCTCCCAAGATGTAGGCTCTCTATTCACCTCACTGATTGTCTCTTTTGCTGAGAATAAGCTTTTTAGTTTGAATCCATCCCATTTATTGATTCTTGGTTTTAATTCTTTTGCTATAGGAGTCTTATTAAGGAAGTTGGGGCCTAATCTGACATGATGGAGATTTAGGCCTACTTTTTCTTCTAATAGGTGCAGTGTCTCTGGCTTAATTCCTAGGTCCTTATCCACTTTGAGTTGAGTTTTTTTTTTTAAAGTAGTAAATTTATTAAAAATATAATTCAAGATTAAATTACATTCTAAAATGGAATATAATTGCATTTGGATATCTTATACACTATCATTCAATCATTTAGTTTTTTGAAATCTGTAAGAAAAAATGTACTACAGTAGAAAGAGCAAATGTCCTTAGAATCACACTCTTAACTTATGAAGCCTCTTGGCTACATTCTTCAATTCCTTTTTTTTTTTATTGGTTGTTCAAAACATTACAAAGCTCATGACATATCATCTTTCATACATTTGACTCAAGTGCATTATGAACTCCCATTTTTACCCCAAATACAAATTGCAGAATCACATCGGTTACACATTCACATTTTTACAAAATGGCATATTAGTGACTGTTGTATTCTGCTACCTTTCCTATCCCCTACTATCCCCCCTCCCCTCCCCTCCCATCTTCCCTCTCTACCTCATCTGCTGTTGTTCAATTCTCTCCCTTGTTTCCCACCCCCCTTTCCCCTCACAACCTCTTATATGTAATTTTGTGTAACATTGAGGGTCTCCTACCATTTCCATACAATTTCCCTTCTCTCTCCCTTTCTCTCCCCCCACTCGTCTCTGTTTAATGTTAATCTTTTCCTCATGCTCTCCCTCCCTGTTCTGTTCTTAGTTGCTCTCTTTATATCAAGGAAGATATTTGGCATTTGTTTTTTAAGGATTGGCTAGCTTCGCTTAGCATAATCCTAAATGGAGAAAAACTGAAGGCATTCCCTTTAAAATCTGGAACAAGACAGGGATGCCCTCTCTCACCACTTCTATTCAATTTAGTTCTTGAAATCCTAGCCAGAGCAATTAGACAGACAAAAGAAATTAAAGGCTTAAAAATAGGAAAAGAAGAACTTAAATTATCACGATTTGCGGATGATATGATAATATATCTAACAGACACAAAAGGGTCTACAAAGAAACTGCTAGAGTTAATAAATGAATTCAGCAAAGTGGCAGGATATAAAATCAACACGCATAAATCAAAGGCATTCCTGTATATCAGCAACAAATCCTCTGAAATGGAAATGAGGACAACCACTCCATTCACAATATCTTCAAAAAAAATAAAATACTTGGGAATCAACCTAACAAAAGAGGTGAAAGA
>NW_025999862.1:6980334-6982897 GCF_001458135.2 Marmota marmota marmota
ATTTCATTGTCAAATCTGAAGCTTAATTTTGCTGGATACAGTATTCTTGGTTGGAATCCATTATTTTTCAGCGTTTGAAATACATTGTTCCAGGATCTTCTTGCTTTCAACATCTGTGATGAAAAATTAGTCGTTAACCTAATAGTTTACCCCTGAATGTAATCTGCCTCCTTTCTCTCGTAGCTTTTAATATTCTCTCCTTGTTCTGTATGTTGGCTATCTTCATAATTATATGTCTTGGAGTTGGTCTATTTCGGTTTTGAATGTTTGGGGTCCTGTAAGCTTCCAGGATTTGGCAATCCATTCCATCTTTCATCTCTGGGAAGTTTTCTAGAATTATTTCATGGGGCTGGGGATGTGGCTCAAGTGGTAGCGCGCTCGCCTGGCATGCATGCGGCCCGGGTTCTATCCTCAACACCGCATACAAAGATGTTGTGTCCGCCGATAACTAAAAAAATAAATATTAAAAATTCTCTCTCTCTCTCTCTCTCTCTCTCTCTCTCTCTCTCTCTCTCTTTCTCCCCCTCTCTCTCTTTTAAAAAAAATAAATAAATAATAAAAAAATAGAATTATTTCATTTAATAGGCTGTCCATTCCTTTGGTTTGAACCTCTATACCTTCTTCTATCCCGATGAGTCTCAAGTTTGTTTTTTTTTATGACATCCCATATCTCTTGGTCGGGTGGTCGTCGGCGGGCGGGCGGTCCCTAGCCGCCCAGTCATGAGGGCCTGGCCTCTAGTCCCCTGGCTTCTCCTGCTAGCCTGGCCTTCCCCTGTGTGTTGCCTCTAGGCAGTTCAAACTGTACTCTGGGCCTGCAGTTTGCTGGGTGTGGAGGGTGGCTATTGGGAATCCACACCCTATTGTTTTGATTTTTTCCGCTTGCCCCTCCCCCAGAGCTGGCAAGACAGGTTTCGTTTTCGCCGCTGATTGGAGGGGGAGTTGGAGGTCAGGTGTCTCTACCTTTCCCCACGTCTCTATGCAGGCTCGTTCGTTCTGATAATCCCTCCCCCGGAAAACCTGGGATAAATTTTATGCAAATTCCCCGTTCTATGGGAGATGGGCTGAGTAACACACACCTGTTTTATTGTTGCAATCTGTGGGAAACTGGCGGTGGTGACATCAGCTCTCCAAGATGGTGGCCGCTGGCTTCCTTGGTGGACTTTCCGTTGTGGGGGATAGAACTGGACCGCTTCCTTCCCCATCTCAAACCCCGAACTCAACCCGGAACTCAGTGAGGGCACAGCCGGCAGGACTCCACAGAATCCGTATCACCATTTCTCTCTGCTTGCTGGTCGCTTCTTGGCGGCGCCCCGCCATCTGTAGCCACGGGGCGGGCCGCGTGGCGAGCGGCGGATCAGTCAGCCTAGATCTCCGGTTGCACAGTTGGCTCGCGTTTGCGACTCAATAACCGCTCCTTGGTGATGGAAATCCTTCCTCTAGGTTTCGGTGCACCCCGATTTTGCTGTAAATTCCTGACAAGATAGCTTTTTGTCGTTCTAACTCCTTATTCACCTGCGCAGTGTCGCCGTACACGGGTTGTGATGCACTCTATTCGCGGCCATCTTGGAATCCCTCATTCTTCCTTGAGTTGAGTTTTGTTCATGGTGAGAGATAGGGGTTTAATTTCATTTTGTTGCATATATAAATTTCCAGTTTTTGCACCACTATTTGTTGAAGAGACTTTCTTTTCTCCAATGTATGTTTCTGGTGTCTTTGTCTAATATAAGATAACTGTAATTATGTGGGTTACTCTCTGTGTCCTCTATTCTGTACCATTGGTCTACCAGTCTATTTTGGTGCCAATACCATGCTGTTTGTGTTATTATTGCTCTGCAGTAGAGTTTGAGGTCTGGTATAGTGATGCCATCTCCTTCACTTTTCTTGCTAAGGATTGCTTTCACTATTCTTATTCTCTTATTTTTCTAGATGAATTTTATGACTACTTTTTCTATTTCTATGAAGAATGTCATTGGCATTTTGATTGGAATTGCATTAATTCTGTATAGTGCTTTTGGTAATATGGTCATTTTGACAATATTAATTCTGCCTATCCAAGAATAAGGTAAATCTTTCAATTTTTCTAAGCTCTTCTTTAATTTCTTTCTTTAATGTTCTGTAGTTTTTGTTGTAGAGGTCTTTCAACTCTTTAGTTATGTTGATTTCCAAGTACTTTATTTTTCATTTACTAGTTCTAGAAGTTTTCTAGTGGAGGTTTTTGGGTCTTCCAGGTATAAAAACTCTTACCTTTGGCAAATAGTGCTAATTTGAGTTCTTTTCTTATGTGTATCCCTTTAATTTCTTTGTCTAATTGCTCTGGCCAGTGTTTCAAGAACTATGTTAAATAGGAGTGGTGAAAGAGGGCATCCCTCTCTTGTTCCAGTTTTTAGAGGGAATGCTTTCAATTTTTCTCCATTTAGAATGATGTTGGCTTAGGGCTTAGCATAGATAGCTTTTATGATGTTGACATAATGTTCCTGTTATCCATAGTTTTTCTAGTGTTTTGAACATGTGTGGGTGCTGTATTCATCATTTTATATATATAAATATATATATATATATATAA
>NW_025999862.1:6983137-7134908 GCF_001458135.2 Marmota marmota marmota
TATATATATATATATATATTTATATATATAAAATGATGAATACAGCACCCACACAGATACCCACATTTAAAATCCAACTCTGCCAACTTCTGATTCTGGAGACCCCTTTAAAGAAAGTTTATTCTCAATTAGTTCTTTCCTAGAAAATTTGATTTGTATTTCCAGGTTGTGTTTTTTATTTTTATATCACAATGTAATATAACTAATGAAAGCCCTGATGTCAATTGTTGTATTTGGTTTTATAGCCCATTTATTTCAATTACTTTTGTTGCTTTTATTTTATGACTTAATAAAATATCTTTCACAATTCATAATTTTCTCTTAGGACCAACAATCCTTAAAATATTAAATTTAAACATTTTCTGAAACAGATTATTACAACCATCCTGCATAAACATTAATCACCAGACCAAGAGGATGCTTCTGTTTATGTTGTGTTCAGTGTCATGGATGATATTTTTCAACATTATATGGTACAGAGAAAAAAATTATTAAAATCACATATTGTCATAAGTATTCTCACATAATTGTTGTTGTCTAAAACCTATAGGATCATCTTAAAATTTTCTAGAGCTTTTAGGATATGTCTTATTTTTGGCAGAAGTGTCATAGTACTATGACATTAGCAAACTGTCCATGGGTTTTTCTGTAGAAACTGTGTTTTGAACAAACATAAGATAAATGATTGGTCTATTCAAGCTCTTTTACCAGTCACAATTCAGCTTGGACTTGGTAGCACATGCCAGTAACCCCAGATACCCAAAAGGCTGAGGCAGGAGGATTGCAAATCCAAGACAGGCCAAAGCAACTTAGCAAGACCCTGTCTGAAAATATTTTTAAAATAAAAGGGCTGGAGATGTAGGTCTACAGTAGAGTGCCCCTGGGTTCAATCCCCACTACTATAGAAAAAAAAAGTTATGGTTCAAGTTACACATACATATATGAAAGAAAAAGAGAGAAAGATCATATATGCTGGGCACAAAGAAATAAAAGAGCTCAACAAAATCTTGATTGATTTATAATTGACTTATTGCCATCAATAGGAGGACTGTTTACAAAATTACACACCCTGTCACTTCTTCTAGAGCCACTGATATAAATATAATTTTGCATTCATTTTAAGACTCTGATTTTTTTTCTTCATGCATGGGGAAGTAAGTTGAAGTCCAATAATGTGCTAATGGCCATTGTAATGATTTGTAAACAAGATTTTACAACTCACTGAAAGATGCAATAAATGAAATACTAAAATATTCTGGGCACACTGTCAGGAAACAATTTTATGTATTACATTTATTTGTTGTTTTTTTTTACTGAGTGGTAAATCTATACAGGACTTTAGAATCTCTTAAAACAAAGAAGTTTATCAGGACTATGAAGCAATAACTTTGATTAAATTGATGAGTGTCCAGAACAATACTTAAAATACATAAGAGTTGGATATCTTGATCACTCATATTGGTTAAAATGATAGAAGAGTTTATACATAGAACTTGACCACAATTCAATGAAATATCGATATCACTTTTTGTGAAATTTTACCATATCAGTCTTCTTACTCAAAGTAATGGTGATATAGGGTAAACTTTAATCTAACAAATATTTATTAGGCATATGGCAATTAGTAGACTGTATGCTGTGAATTACTAATAAATTAGCATGTTTGAAAAATAATATTCATGATGCAAACATAAGGGGAAACCTGGGTATGCTTTTGAATTATTAAGTTATGGGCACAAACCGCCCATATTTCCAAGTCACTAACTCTATTTCTACTATAGACTTGACCTAATGATTTTGGGGAAAGCATTCATACCAATAGTAGCCTACAATTTGTTTAGTAGAATCATTTGTCTGTGCTATGAAAACATATCATTATAATGGAAAATAAATCTTCAAATGCAATTTTGAAAATAAACCCATATGCCCATATGAATTTATCTGTCACTTATTTCCTGTCAAAATAATTTTGCTCATAATACAATTTCTACTTCTTTTTCAGAAATGCCAGGGATACCACAACTGTTGCAAAAGTAAATTTAAACAAAAATAACTTTTCATTTAGTAAAGGATAGTATAGTCTTTAATTATAGTCATTATTATTTCATTATCTACTTATGAGAGTTTTTAATAATATCTCTAAATCTGAGTCTTTCTATGAGAAAAATGATTCCAAAACAAATTTCATATATCATTTTATGTTGAGATTCAGTAAATAGTTACTAACTGACATTTATAATATTCTTTCACACATTGAGTTAAAGCATCCAATAAATGCGATTCTGTTTTTTTTTTTTCCAGTAGCTTAAAAATATCTTGGATTGTTATAGTTACACTAAACTATGTCAGTATTTTAGAGTTTATAAAACTGCTTGTGAATAATGGAAGAAATAATGACATTCGATACTTTTAGTTCAATAACTAGTCTCTTAATCTACTTCCACTATTTCTAAAATAACCAAAGCTAATCTTAGAAACCCATTGTATTTTCTCAGTTCACTGATTTTGTTGAACAATGATAAAGAATTATATTAACTTTGATTTTAACTTTCCTTCTCTTTTCTTTTTCCCAGACAAGAAATCATGAATAAATATAGAATACCCCAAATAATCATTTTCTGTTCTACTATTTAAACTCCTTAAATTTACTATTTTACCAAATATTTTATTTTTTACTATCTTTTTATTTACCTTGAGGAAAAATATATAGAGAAAACCAGTTTTGTTTTCATTGTATTAAAAAAGAATTACTCATTTTACAAAATAAAACAAACCAAAATAAATTCCATGAACCTTTAAACTACTTGAAATGGTAAAATTATTACATACCATTTACAGAAGCAAACTCTTAATGTAAAGATCTAGGTAAATAAGATCTAGCCCTTTGTTGTATTTATTTCATCTTTGAGAAATGATCTATATTCCATCCACATGAAGAGTGATAAGATGCATTTCACAAGCTAATAGTCATTCATCAGCAATTATTGAACGTCTGCAGTGTGAACAAAAAATACAAATTATTACCATAAAATATTATATGAATAAAATATATTAGTTGCTTACAGTCTCATAGGGAAAAGTAGATGTGCATTCATTCAAATGTATTGCAGTCTAAATTATGACAAGATCTGGGATGTAAAATACAGAATTTCAACTCTTATGAAGTTTATTCATAGTGAAGCAAGCAATTTAGGTAAAATTTTAATACAGTATGATAAAGTATTACAAATAGAATAGTTCCCAACTTCCATATATTTTTGAATGCCCAGGGAAGGCTTCTCTGATGTCAGAAATGAATTTCTAAATATAAGAAACAAATAGCTATGTATTCAAAGTATACTAATGAAATAATGGTGTGTCATTAAGAATGAAAAATAAAGAAAGAAAGAAAGAAAGAAAGAAAGGAAAGCTACAGAAAATAACCAGAATTTTTGGTTCAGGGAGATACCAGGGAAGTCATGCTGCCTAGATGTGAATCTCTACTATGTCATCATTTATGCCATGTAATCTTGAGCCACCACTCCCATCCTGAATACAGTAGGGAAAATAACCAAACTAATATCAAAGGGCTATTTTATGGATTACATGAAGTAATAAAGTGCTTAAAAGTGTATCCTGCACTACTGAATAAATTATTCTAAGAGTTTACATGAAATATCACTTTCAAATGGTTAAAGAGTAGTTTTATCAAAAGTTGCATAAACCCCCTAGTGCCTGGACTTTGGTAGTTTCTAATGAATGTTAACTTCCAATCAAATGACCTATGCCTCCACAGAGAAATGAAAAATCCTAGAAATGAGCAAAGAATGTTGAAAATGAATCTGGACCATCTTGTACTGACAGAAAATTAGAATTTAGGCTAAAACAAGACAAAAGAAAATGAAAACGAATTTAGAATGATGGGAATATGTCAAAAAATGCTGAAGCCTGTTGAAAGGGTTCCCATTGGTCAAAACTGGGGTCATCTGAGCAATAAAATAAAGTACTACTGAATTATAACCCAAAGAATAAATAGATATCCATGAATCCATACAGATATAAATGGATGAATAAGTAAATGGGGACAAAAAACAATTCTATCTTTTGAGGAACAATTTCAAATAATTTATGTAGATATTTGCCCTCAGAGCAGACTCCCATGCAGTTAAGTACAGATTTCTATTTTCTGACTTTCTGCTAAAGGATAGATCACAGAAAAATGAAAAAAAAAAAAAAGAGTGACTTTAATGTGGTGAAATCTGACAAACATCAAGTCCTCAAGTTTCCATCCACAGTAATAGGTCATGATGGTCATATAAAAATCATGTACTTTTTAGTCATATATAATTTTTAAATCATTTGATGAGAAGGGTGCTTTACTTCTGTGGCCTCTTTACATCACCTAACCCCAGTCTGATCAACAGAAAAACATTAGATAAACCCCAATGGAGAGATTTTATTAAATGATCAAGCAATTCTATATTAATGAGATGCAAAATTCACACCAAACCACATTTTAAAATATGATCTGTATCTCCAATCATATCACAGTGACTTCTTATAGAATATTAAGCAAACCCAAACATGTAGTATTCATTCACTGACTTAAAAACGATATGTGGACTTAGAAAATGTTCTTCTTAAGATATTTCTTATGCCCTGAAGGCTTTTGTGACTCATTGAAAATGAATTATGTTTGTAATATATTAGTTAGCTATCCATCAATGTGACAAAACACCAAGATGTCCAACTTAATAAAAGGAAAGACTCATTTCGGATCATTGTTTTAGAGGCTTCAGTCCACAGGCACTTATCCCTGTTGTCTGAACATGAAGTACAACATGGTGGAAATGTTTGGCACAGGAGGCCTGTTCACTTTGTGACAGCCAGGAAGTAAAGAGAGAAAGGAAGGATCGAGCTTCCCAATATCCCCCTTAAAGACAAACCCCAATGACCTAACCTCCTCTCACAAGGCCATACTTATTACCAGTTCCACCACCTCCAAATAGAATAGTATCTTTGTATGGAGATGAAAACTTTGATAAATGGACCCTTGGAAGACATTTTAGATCCAAACTATATCAATGGGTAACAGAGTAAGAAAAATAAAGAACCTTAAAAAAGTCAGAATGGATAATGAAGAAAAGTAGAAAGAGACAAACTCTCCCAAAATAAATATTAGATCAAAGAAATATAGACAAAAAAGATTAAGATATAAACAATGAGAAAAGGGGATAACCCAATAAGAACTATCTTTCTGTTCCTAATTTTCTCCTTACTTGATATCTATCTATCAAAAGGGCTGACATTTCAATTTTGTTGGACAGGAATCTGAAGAGAAAGAAAAAAAATGAGTATTAACTCCAAGAGTATCACTCAGCCGTAGCAACTTGGCCAGGTTGAAAGGGGTTTTTATTTTCCTTTCTTTTAACTCTGCCATTATAGCATGAATGCAGAAGCTACCCATAATATATAAATAAATTAAACATTATTAAAAAAAAAAGATCAGCAGAGGTCAGAGTTTTTAATCCCTGTTGTAGAGCTATTAAATTCAATCAGCATTTTCTTAGAATTGGGCATAGGTTCAGTTGTGAATTTTCCTCAAATTGAGACACCTTAATTTTTTACCATAAAATATAAATTATCAAATAAGAAAATTATCATGAATTTTAGGGACTTATATTTAAAATTTCTGATAAGTCCTTTTTAAAGAATTATGTGCACTCTCGAACGTGCACACACACACTTACAGACACACACACACAAAAAAATTAAATGAGGTAGAGTAAAGAAAATAACCAAATCTAGATTTTCATTATGCCAGGCAACTTGGCTTAGAAATCATTTAGAAAATGACTTTAGTCAAAGAAAGAGTTGGTTTAATGAATTAGTACATTAACATTAAGAGCCATAGGTTCATGACTAAAACGTTATTACTCTTGCCATTTGCAAAACTTGCCATTTGCAAAACTTGCTTAGGGCTTCGTTTTTGAGGCAAATATAAAAAGGATTTAGCTCCATTGCCTCCAATGACATTAATGGAATCCATTCATCTATTTTTCCATGCTCTGCTTAGAAATTTACACTTAAAGGATTATATTTACAACTCCAAATGTGTGCTGTGAGCTTGCCTTAGGGAAAGAAAAAGAACAGAGACAAACTGAAATGATTAACTCTTTGATTATTTTAAAATAATTTTCACAAAAATTTGATGTATTAGTTTTTTTATTCATAGCATTCATTTTCAACACATTGCTTCTTTTATTTATGTTCTATACTTTAAGACCAAATGAGTGCTATAAGGAGCTTTATTTATTTATTTATTTTACTGGTGCTGGGGATCAAACCCAGGGCCTTGCACATTCTAGGCAGGACATAGAACGAGTTAAATTCTTTTTGGTGCTAATCCCCATTGCTGGCTTTTATTGGAAACACTATTATTCAATGTAAAATGAGTTGAACTGTACAAAATTCAATGTACACTTCAGATTATGGGTAAATAAATATTTTTAATGTTCCAATTACAAAGAAAAATTTGCCAACAATATGTCAAAATATGTGTGCTTACCGCAGAACTGCATTTTTATATCAAATTTGCAATATTAGATTAATGACAAAATGTTATAAGAAGCTTTCAAGTGAACAGAATTCACTATACTTCTGAAAAACTACATGGAAAATAATTGAAACTGTGTCCAATAATATTAAGTTGCAGAAAAGTAGCCGATGGTATGTTGTATTGTGGTTAAATATTTACTCCTCCTTCATTTGAAAGCTTCCTGCAGGTTGCCATGCCATTTGTAGTGCACTGGGGGAAGGAGCAGACCTCTTTACCCGGTGGATATTGGGTTGGACCATATGACTTGCTTTGGCCAATAGCCTGTGAGTACATGTGACATACAATATTCACACAGAAGCAATAAGAGTCATTTTGTTTCTATCCTATGCCTTCTGCTTTAGATATGCTATGTGATCAGCATGTACTATATCTAGTCATTTTGATTTGAGAAAATGAGAAATGCAGCCAACCCACAGAATCTGACATACCATCTAGATGAGAAATAAACATTGCTATTTTATAAACCAATGAAAGTATGAAGTTACTTGTTACAATAGCATAACAAAAAGATTGATTTACTGACGTAATATGTTGCATACATGCGATATGGCTGTGGCACAAGCCACTGAATTTACAAACCTAAAGAAAAGAAGTTACTAACACTATTGGTAATAGTAGCCACTTGCCCATATGTTTAAGTGTGTTTATTTATCCTAAAGTTTTTCTGAGATTAGCTAGAGGACTCTCACATTGCTAAACATTCTTTATTCCCTATGCTGAGGAATCATACTTACTTTTTTTCAGCTACATCTACACCCACATTTGTTATTCTTTAAATGCATAAAGCACACTCCAACTTTAGGATTTTTACTTGCTCTTTTTTCTGTCTGGGATATGAAATAACACCCACTCAAATCTACTCATTAATCTCTATCTTCAGTTCTGCTTTCTTCTTTATTTCAGTTACTATTGCTTTTCATATTAAATAGTACATCAGAGCTGGGGACACAGCTCTGTGGTAGAGCACTTGCCTACCATGCACAATGGTAGGCCTTAGGTTCAATCTCCAGAGGTGCACAAAGGAAAAAAAAAGAAAAAGAAATAGATGGATATAATACTTAATTTGCTGTTTTTCGTTCTCCAGGATACAAGAGGCATGAGGGCAGTAACATTTTCTATATTTTGTTTACAGCTGCATATGTAGTACCAAGAATAGTGTTTAGAAACACTATTACATATACTAAATATATTTTAATAAATAAAAATCTATTCATGAGTAATAGATTCCATTCATTGCAATACTAGAAACAATGCTAGCTACAACTGCCTACCTTTATTATGTAACTGTTATATCTTTAAAATTGTATTCTTTCTTCTCAGCCTCATCTTTTCAATCTATTTATCTGCACATTGCTTTATCTCTCCAAACACAATAAACTGTTAGCAACATTTTCACTGGGATTTTTGTACTATTAAGGAAATACTCAAGAAAGGAAATATTCCTAAATAAGAAATAGTTCTCAGAGTCACAAGAATAATAGATATTTTTAAACACTTGCAAAGGTACTTGATATCAAAATAATAGCTAAACTAAACCTTAAAGATTATTAATAAAAAATTTACTAAATGTTTTTTACTTAGTACATGCACCTATTTAATTTGGATAGATATCATATTGATGTAGGGTCATGTGACTTATAGTCATATCTCTTTGTTCACAGATGAATTTTAAGGTTATCCTAGGTTAGAAGGCAAAACACAGAAGGGAAAAAAATAAAGTCCAAAACATTTGAAGTGAATTAAATCAGTGGTCAGATTTAATAAATGAAGTTAGAAAAAGAGAACTAGAGTCAGACTCCTTATATCAGAGACTCATAGTGGGGTAGGGAGGGGGAACATGAGAGGAATAGAGAAACTCTAGATAGGGCAGAGGGGTAGAAGGGAAAGGGAGGGGGCAGGGGGTTAGCTATAATGGTGGAATGTGATGGACATCATTATCCAAAGTATATGTACGAAGACATGAATTGGTGTGAACATACTTTATATACAAATAGAGATATAAAAAATTGTGCTCTATATGTGCCATAAGTATTGTAATTCATTCTGCTGTCATGTATTTAAAAAATAAAATCAATTTAAAAAAAGAAAAAGAGAACTAGATTGTTCAAGTACACTAATAAGAGATCATTTAAAAAGATGACACCAAGATGTTTCAATAGAAAGTGATTACATGGAGATACAACCTGAAAATTCTGATTTTTTAAAAAATTTTAAGATAGCATTTTAAAAATGTTATATGCTGGGATTGGGGATGTAGCTCAGTGGGAGTGTGCCTGATTAGCATTGGAGAGGCCCTGGTTTCATCCCCTCTATTGCACACATACCCACAAAATACATACAATAATTAGAATGTGGAGGGAGACAGGATGATCAAGAAGTGTGCAGAAGTAGACTTTTAATTTTAGATATTTTAAATTTGCAATATAAGGCTTGAGTTCAAAGACGCCTGGGTTAGGTTAATGGATTTCAGAAGGAAAGGAGGTTGCTGGGAAGGCACTTGAAGAAAACAGTAGAAGATTTGAAGAAATCCATTGCTTATATGTTTATCGGAGGAAGAATAAACAATGAAGACTGCAAAGGAGTAACCATTGACCATGGGAAAGCACTGAACATTTTAGGAAGATGAGTCAACTGTGTTCAACCTCTGAGAGAGTCTAATTAAATGAAAATTGGAAATGGGAATGGAAGGCTCTGTCTTCTACTTTAAAAATCTTCACATTTGGTGAAAATGAGAGAAGGATCTATAAACCATGGAAGACAAGGATGAAAAAGTAAACCTCAAGTAAAACTCTTAAGTCTTAATCCAGTATTTACAGTAAAAGTATTTCCTTACTCTGTTCATAGTCCAGTGTCTATTCAACAACTTAAACATATTTAAGAACAGAGGTGTAATCCCTTGCCAGGAACATCTAGCTAACTTGCCTACACTCTCCCTTAAATGTAATCATTGGAAAGTGATGATTCAGGTTAAAGACATTTTCCCTCCTGTAATGCCAATCACCATGGTGAAGAGGCACCATCAGGCATTGTTCTTTATTAATGTCATCTTTACAAGTCATAGTCAATATGACAGCTTTTGGAGAAAGAATTTTAATGGATATAGGGGTCTGAGATCCAGATTGTTGAAATGAATATGGCATCATCAAGAGGAATGGATTGAGTGGTAGAAAAGTCACACAAAAACAGGGAAGGCTAATAAAAACTGGAGGGCACAAAAGCAAATCTCACTTAAATTAATTTTTAATTTTTTAAAAATACCTCACTTAGGGGCTGGGGATGTGGCTCAAGTGGTAGCGCGCTCGCCTGGCATGCGTGCGGCCCAGGTTCAATCCTCAGCACCACATACAAAGATGTTGTGTCCGCCGAGAACTAAAAAATAAATATTAAAAATTCTCTCTTTCTCTCTCTCTCACTCTCTCTTTAAAAAAAAAATACCTCACTTAGAGTGAAATCTATTAAGAATAATTATAGCCATCAGTTACAGAGAGGTCAGTGTATGTCAGGTATTGTGATTATGATTTTATAAATCTGTATTAAGCCCTCCAACTACAATGTGAGGTAGGATATCATCACCATGATTTTATTGATGGCAAAAATGAGAATAAGACATTAAAATAAATCTAACAAATGCTAGATTTCATACACCTAATAAATGTTACAATTAAGTACCTAAATTGAATTAGTTGAAGATTCTATGGACCTTAACAACAAGGCTAATAGACTGATTTCTTTCCTCACAAAAGTCAGGGAGAAAAGTTTTCAATTGATATTGTTTGGCAGTATATCCAATCCATAGAGCTACTAGACTATTTTCTCTACCTCTCTATCCCTTTGTCTTTATTTTGTGTTTTATTCCATTTAATGTGCATGACCCACGCATTTCTTCCCCAATACACAATTTGCTACTTAAAAAAAATTCCTGCAATTCAATTTTTTAAGTCTCTCAAGAGGACAAAGAGAGAGTTTAATAAATGAATTACACTTGTGAACTGACTTTCAACCTATGGCTTCTTTAAAAGTGTCTATATAATTTTTTTTTAGCATTCTTTAATTGAACAACTACATAAGGAGTCTTAGATTGAAGACACTTCTAAGTGTGTTGATGTACAAATGCTGTATGAATAAGAAAAATTTCTATGTAGGTAAATCTAACTTCAGGTGGCAGAAAACCCTCAGGCAATCTGACACACCTACTGTAGGGATTGTGTAAAGAAAACTGCCAATAGCTCTACTGTTCATAAACACCACCTGTGACATAGATCTCCACAAAATTTTTTTGAACATAAAAAATGATCTCTTAGGTACATGAGCTTTTTAAGCATATTAAAATGATATCTTGCAAGATACAGCCTCCATTTCCCAAATACTCATACGATGCTCCCGGAGCCTTCTGGTACATTGTTATCTGATGTCTAGATGACTTAAATAGCTTCTGATATTTTCAAATGCAAAGACTTGTCTTCAATTTTTATTTTATAACTTAGAAGTGAACTTCATGACTTTATATTCTTTGAGAACTTATTTCTTTGTCCAGTGGTTCCTGAATAATAGCTATGCATTATCTCCCACACTAGCTGGATGGGGTATGATTACATCTCTGCAGGTGACATGTGTTCAACTTGGTTGACATTGTTGCCTTTTGAACAAATGTCTCTGATTGGTATAGATAGATACAATAATCACAAACTACATAGCAGAGGTGAAAGGAAGAACATTAATTTTCTCAGAATGCTCTTACAACATGTTACATTATCTCTTATTGTTCTACTTTCGAATTTTATGAAATCACTAAAATGCATTTTTACCAAAAGAAAATATGTATACAAATTTTATGTTTGATAATGCTACTGAGACATAATTGCACTCACAATTCTGTACAGTGTGGCACATTTTAATATCCCCATTGTTTCTCAAAATTTCATCTTCTGCCATGGTTTGAAATGCACCATTTTATTACATCTGTGTTTTAATTTTCCACACACATGTACAGAAGAAACTACAGTAAAACCAAAGATGCAACATAGATGGCTGATTTTTTTCTTTATGTTTAGATATGCATAGTCAGTGTTTGATGGGTTCTCTTTTCTTGAGAGAGTCCTTAAAGTTACATTGTCATCAACTGAAATACCTAAATGGTAGCACACAATAGATTTGATATGCATCCATTGTATGGCTCCATAACTTTTAAAACATATATAGATGTTTGCAAATTCCCATGTCCTTTATCATATGAAAGATATTTTGTAAATTACATAATTAATTATACTACAGTTTAGACATGGCTACAATGGTAATAACTCTATATAATGGCCATAGCTACAAAGTATATCTAATATCAACATCTGGTATGTTATACATGCTGATACTATGTTCTTAATAGTTTGTTGAAGTGTCATTTAAACATCAAAACTGTTTTTTTCATTTAAAAAGAAAAACTCAAGGATTTTTATTACATTTAGAGATTTGGAACCACCACCACAATATATTTTAAAACACACGAGGGAAACACGCCCCACCCCTGACACACACTCTCTGACTTCACAGCCACAAATCTATTTTTGTCTGGCAGATTTGGGGTTCATTTGAAGGACATTTATGTTGGCTCCGCCCCCAACCTTTCTGTTTCCTGTGTGTGTGGCACACTTTTCAGTTTCTTTGAACATTTTATAATTTTTTTTTTACCCGAAAACTGGACATTTTTTACATCTTTGAACAACTCTGCTGTTAGAGCTTTCTCCCCAGATTTGTTCTTATCATTACTTTTATGATAGTTTTCTTATAGCTGCTATTTTTTAGCCATTTCATGAATTAATTCTGTAGATTCTGCATTCTTTCTACCATATAGCCACTGAGTTCTTTGATAGGTATTTTTAAAATAACATTTTTTTTTTTAAATTAAAGCTGGGCTTCCTAGGGTTTATATATGTCATTATAATTTACTAGTGAGTCATAGTTGATTAGCAAACTTCCTGAGAGTCCTTGTTTGTATATCTTACATCTTTTGACCTCTGTGTGAAGGCATTCCTTCAAACTGCAGGAAATTTATGACAGTCTTAGTTTTCAATTCCTCTTTGTATAAGATCTCAAGATAGCAGAGGTAAATGAGTTTTCCTTTTCTTTCCCCAGTTCTTTTCTAGGAATATACGGGACCTTGCACACCGCTGCAAGCCTTCTAGATTTGCAGAATCATGTTGCAGCTTTTTACAGTCTCCTGTGGCATCTACTTTATCACCACCATCTTTTAATGTTTTGGGTGGGTATTGGGAATCTTGTTCAGGACAGCTGAAAGCCCAGTTTTAGGGAGCTGTGTTGTTGCAGCATGATGGCTGCTGTTTCTAATAATTGTGGTTGTAAGAGTCTTTATTTCCCTCTCAGTAATGAGAAGAGTTTTGAGTTAAGTCAAATAGCAGCACCGTGAAAATGGAGTTCAGACAAAATTTTGACTGTGAGTATGTGGCAGGGCCTACAATTGAGCTCCAAATAAAGTGAATGCTCTTCATTGGCTGTGAGATTGTTGATTTTTCAGAACCCTTGTGCCATGATGGGAAATAAGGAGGGGCCAGAAGAAGAGATAGAAGTAGTCACCAATTGTGTTTCTTACATAGATTTCTTTTCAATTCAGTCTCTGCTTTTGGTTCATTTCCGGGTCTGAAATGGCAGATTTTACTTGTTTGTCAGTATTTTTCCTACTTTTCTGAAATGAATAATTCACTCAGATTCTCAAGTTACCATTCTGGAAGTCAGTTTCATTCCTTGTACTTTTTAGTATTACTACTCAGTTTTGTAGAAAACAAATGTTTAACTGTGGTTTAAAGGTAAGGAAAGTGTTTTCAAGTTCTATTTTTTCTTTACCTATAATCTGTGCAACTTTTAGCTCATGTTAGAAAGAAAGAAACAATAATACTTTTTAAACCTTCAAAGACTCAAATTTCACTATTAGACTGATAGTTTAATGAAAGAAAACCTCAAGGCTATGAAAGCTAAATTTATCAGAGGATGGAAATACAGTCACCTATCAATATTCATGGAGAGCAGTGTTCAAGAACAACTGCAATTCCAAAATCTATAGCTGTTCAAGTCCCTTATAGGAAATGGTATAATATTTACATATAAATACGTACATCCTCTTTAAATCATTTCTATATTATTTGCAATACCTAATACAATGTAAATTGCATGTAGTTATTACATTGTATTGTTTAGGGGATAATGACAGGAAAAAAATGTCTGCTGCATGTTCAGTGCAGACATAAACATCTTCAAGTATTTTTGAATTGCTATTGGTTGAATCCAGGGTGGCAGATCCCACGGGATGTTGAGGATAGCTTGTATTATATTTTCAAAGGAGTTCATTTGGTTTCTTTCTTTTGCATACGTATGGGTTACTCATTGCAATTTTTCCTGACTTTATCTACTTAATTCCTGTACTTCCAGAATAGCAGTCTTACTATACAATAAGACTTCAAATGTCGACCTTACAACAAGAAGTTACTGCTCAAATAGCAAGTAATGTGGAACAAAAAGACATAGGCTCATGGGAAAGGGTCATCTGAATTTGGAAAATGTGAGAATATAAATTTACATTAGAGTTTACTCTTATTGGCAATTATGCTGTGGGAAGTACTCTATGAATTATAACCTGAAATTAATATAATCCAAATGTTATGTAAAGGTCAATATATAATTATACTTACATAGACTTAAGTGTACTTAGGTCTAGGTATGACAAATTATATATAGCTTTCATCTCATATTGTAGTTTCATTCATCATTGATATTTTTATTCTACTATAACATTTTGAGTTTAAGAACATTACTATCTTATGTTTATAGACATAACATTCCTGACACATTTAAATTCCCCAAATAGTGGCAGATACATAAGCAAATTACATGAACTTCTTCAAATTAATCAGTCTTGAATCTGGTTTATTCCTTTGGGTTAATTTCTTTTCTCTTCCTTCCTTCCTTCTTTTCTTTCTTTTTGAAGCCATTAAGCAAAATCCACAATTACATTCTCAAATGATCCTATATAAATATGAATTAGTCACAAATCATGTAGTTTCTTTTGATTCTATCTTCCTACAAATTAACAGAACACATAGCCAAAATAATTTATTCCACATATGAATAGTATGGACCATATATATCTTGTTTATCATTGAATCCTAGCACCTATGGTATAATACACACTTAATAATGATTTCAGTTACAAAAATGGATACAATTATTTTATATTTATTTTTCAGATGATATTGGATATTTCTTCTTATATATTTAATTATCATCATCAGAAAACTAAAGTTGGCTAAATTGTTTTTGAACTCCGGAGTCTTACAATAAGCTACGGAGCAGTGAGATAGGAGGATACTGAGGTATAAAAATGAATCTGTAGACTACTAAAATCCTGGAACTAGCCACATATGTGTATAAATTTTACTATTTGTATCTTTATTTATGTATATAAATAGAAATAAAACATCTAAAATAAATACATAGCAGTAGAGATTTTATCAAATTTGTACAACTTTGTGTTGTTTCCAGGACTTAGAATAGTCTTTGATTTATAGCTGAGCCCACAAACACTAGCTGAATAAACAAAACAAAGACAGACACCCATAAGACAAGGGTTCACAAGTTGTTCACCAATGGTTTTTTCTACTACTTAATATGAAATCATTTTCTAAAAAAGTTGCTAACCCAGAACTATTTTGTAAAGCATACTGAAAATACACTTACATGCTTGTGCTTCAAAATTCATAATTATTTTCATGATTTTAATATATTTTTGTAAGCTATAATATTGTGAATATTTGATGATTTTCTCTGCCTAGAAGTCAGCTGCTATTTGCATTTGAGATTTCCTTCTGTGGATACATTCAGTGGTATTGCAATAATTCATGTGCCATTCAGATTCCTGTGAGCAGAGGGGCATAAACTTCACCAATCAAGATACTCTTACAAGGACCATGAATCTTTGTAGGTGGGCAAACATGAATGATAAGTGAACTGAAACGGTAGGAGTGGCCAATAATTAGAGATATTCTGTAGCAGGGAAATTATCCAGGATAGACTGCTTTTCCTAAGGCAAGTGTTGAGTTTCCTGTCTCATCACTTTGAGGACACCTTAGCTGTGGCAATTTTCCAAGACATTCTTTAAAGAAGATATGCAAGGGCCACATAAGCAAATGAGAAGATGCTCAACATTACTATTCATTAAAGCAATGAAAATATGTGTAAAATGCTTGCACATTTCTTATTTCTTTAAATTTGTTTTTAAGATATAATTTGCTGTATATACATTTAGATACATTAAACATGCATGGAGTAAAACTTATTCTAATTAGGATCCCATTCTTGTGGTTGTATATGAGGTGGAGTTTCACTGGTCATGTATTTATATATGCACATAGGAAAGTGATGTATAATTCATGCTACTATCTTTACTAATTCTATCCCACCTCCCCTCCCTTCATTCCCCTTTATCTAATCCAATGAACTTCTATTCTTCACCCCATTCCCCCATTGTGTGTTAACATCCACACATCAGAGAGAACATTTGGCTTTTGTTTTTTTTAGGACTGTCTTATTTCAATTAGCACGATAGTCTCCAGCTCCATTTATTTATCAGTAAATGCCATAATTTAATTTTTCTTTCTGTCTGAGTAATATTCCATCATGTATATATACCACATTTTTTTAACCCACTCAACTTTTGAAGGGCACCTTGGTTGGTTCCATAGCTTTGCTATTATGAATTGAGCTGCTATAAACATTGATGCAGCCGTGTCACTGAGTAAGTAACTCAGTGGGATAACTGGGTCAAATGGTGGTTCCATTCCAAGTGTTCTAAGGAATCTCCATATTGCTTTCCAGAATGGCTGTACTAATTTGCTTTCACACAAGCAATGTATGAGAGAAACATTTCCCCCACATTCTCGCCAACATTTTTTGTTACTTCTATTCTTTATAATTGTAATTCTGAATGGAGTGAGATGGAATCTTAATGTATTTTAATTTTCATTTCTCTAATTTCTAGAGATGTTGAACATTTTTTCATATATTTGTTGGACATTCATATTTCTTCTTCTAAGAAGTGCCTGTTAACTTCTTTTGTCCATTTGTTGATTGGGATATGGAGATATATATATATATATATATATATATCTGAGGTACAGGTGGAAGAGATTTTCTCTCATTCTGTAGGCTCTCTCTTCACATCCTTGATTGTTTACTGTGAAGAAGGTTTTTAGTTTGATACCACACCTTTGTTGATTCTTGATTTTACTTCTTGCATTTCAGGATTTTTGTAGTAGAAGTCAGTTCCTAAGCCAACATGATGGAGAGTTGAGCCTACTTATTCTTCTAGTAGGTACAAGGTCTCTGGTCTAATGTCTAGATCCTTGATCCACTATGAGTTGAGTTTTGTGCAGGGTGAGAGATAGGGATTAAATTTTATTCTACTACACATGGATTTCCAGTTTTCCCAGCACCATTTGTTGAAGAGGCTGTCTTTTCTCCAATGCATGTTCATGACATCTTTGTCTAGTATGAGACAACTGTACTGATGTGGGTTTGTCTCTGTGTCTTCTATTCTGTTCCATGTTCTTTATGTCTGTTTTGGTACCAATATCATGCCATTTGTGTTACTGGCATTGTGCTAGCCCCTGCTTCACTTTTCTTGCTAAGGATTGCTTTGGATGCACTGGGTCTCTTATTTTTCCAAATGCATTTCATGATTGCTTTTTCTGTTTGTATGAAAAACATCATTTAAATTTTAATTAAATATGTATAGAGCTTTTGATAGTGTGGCCACTTTGACAATATTAATTCTGCTGATCCAAGAACATGGGAGATCTTTCCATCTTCTAAGGTCTTCTTCAATTCCTTCCTTTAGTGTTGTGTAGTTTTCATTGTAGAGGTCTTTCACCTCTTTTGTTAGATTAATTCCCAACTATTTTATTTATTTATTTTTTTGAGACTATCGTGAATAGGATAATTTTTCCAATTTCTATTTCAGCTGATTCATCTCTAGTGCATAAGAATGATTTATGGGTGTTAATTTTTTATCCTGCTACTTTTCTGAATTAATTTATAATTTCTAGAAGTTTTCTGATGGAATTTTTTTCAATCTTTTGAATATAGAATTATGTACTTGGCAAATAGTGATAGTTGAATTCTTTTCCTATTTGTATCTCTTGAATTTCTGTATTGTGTCTAAAAGCTCTGTGTAGGTTTTCAAGGACTATGTTGAATAGAAGTAGTAAAGGAGGACAACCCTGCTTCAGGTTTTAGAGGGAATGCTTTCAATTTTTTTTTTCCATTTAGAATGATGCTGGCCTTGGGTTTAGCATATATGGTTTGTACAATGTTGAGGTATGTTTCTATTATCCCTAGATTTTATGCTGTTTTGTGCATGAGTGAATACTAAATTTTGTCAAATGAAGTTTGTATAATGTTGAGATATGTTTCTATTATCCCCAGTTTTCCTAATGTTTTGTGCATGAATGAATACTAAATTTTGTCAAATGATTTTTTTCTTTATCTATTGAGGAAATCATGTGATTCTTGTCTTTAAATTTATTGATGTGATGAATTACATTTTTTACTTCCGAATATTCAACCAACCTTGCATAACTGGCATTGACCCCACTTGATCCTTGTGCACAATCTTTTTAATATGTTTCTGTATGCAAATTGCCAGTATTTTATTAAGAATTTTTGTATCTATGTTCATTAGGGATATTGGTCTGGTGTTTTCTTTCATTGATGTGTCTTTGTCTGGTTTTGGTATGAGAGCGATATTAGCTTCATAGAATTAGTTTGGAAGTTTTCCTCCTTTTGTATTTTATTGAATCATTTGAGTAATATTTGTGTACACTTATTATTTCTTCTTTGAAGGTTGGTACAATGTAGCTGAAAATCTGTGTGGTCCTGGGCTTTTCTTACTTGGTTGGCTTTTGATGCCATCTTCAATTTTGCTGTTTGGCATAGATCTGTTTAATTTTTTTATGTTCTCTTGATTCAATTTGGGTAGGTCATACGTTGCTAGAAATTTATTGATGTCTTCATGATTTTCTGTTTGTGGGGTATAGGTTTTCAAAATAGTTTCTCATTATCATATGTATTTTAGTAGTATCAGTCGTGATATTTCCTTTTTCATCACAAGTTTTAATAATTTGAGTTTTTCTCTCTTTCTCTTTGTTAGCCTGGCTAAGGGTTTATCAATTTTTCTTAAAGAACCAACTTTTAATTTTATTGATTTTTTTTGAATTGTTTTGTTTTAATTCCATTGATTTCAGCTCTGGATTTAATTATTACCTTTCTTCTACTGATTTTGGTATTGATTTATTCTTTTTTTTCTAGGCCTTTGAGACGTAAAGTTAGGTCTTTTACTCATTGACTTTCTATTCTTTTAATGAATGAGCTCAGTGCAATGAAATTTCCTCTTAGCACTGCCTTCATAGTTTCCCAGAGATTTTGATATGTTGTATCAATATTCTCATTTACCTCTGAGTATTTTTTTTATTTCATTTCTGATTTCTTCTGCTATCCATTGGTTATTTAATATAGGATTATTTACTTTCCAGGTGTTACAGTAGCTACTATGTGTAATTTTATCAATAATTTTATTCCATTATGATCTGATGTAATGCAAGGTCTTTCTCCATTTTTTCCACTTGCTGAGAGTTTCTTTCAGGCATAAAATTGGTCTATTTTCCAGAATAATTAATGTGCTACTGAGAAAAAAAAGTGTACTCCATCATTGATGAATGAAATATTCTATATATGTCTGTTAAGTCTAAATTATTAATTATGTTTTTTTATTTCTATAGCTTCAGTGTTTAGTTTTTGTTTGGAGGATCTATTCAGTGGTGAGAGAAGTGTGTTAAAGTCACCCAGTGTTATTGTGTCATAGTCTATTTGATTCTTGAACTTGAGAAGGCTTTATTCTAAGTACATAGAAGCTCCGTTGTTTGTGGCATAAATATTTACGATTCTGTCTTATTGATGTGCAATTCCCTTAAGCAGTATGAAATGGTCTTCTTTGGCCTTCTTTGTCACTTTTGATTAATTTTGGCTTGAACTTCACTTTGTCAGATATGAGGATAGAAACCCCTTTCTGTTTACAAGATCCATGTGAATAATATGTTTTTTTTTTTCTTTTCATTCTTTTACCCTTATCTGGCTTACACATTTCTTTTAGTCCATTTGCTTTTCTTTGAAATGTGTCTTACAGTTTTTCCTGGTTTATAGTTGTTTAGATTTTTTCCCCTTGAGGATTTTTCCTTTGTGATGTGTTTTGTTGCCTCATGTTTACCATAACTCTATATAAGTCTATTAATCATTTCATGATTATTTATCTATTATTGGTTGTGAGAGGGTATAGGGGACCTTTCACAATTCATAAGTCATGACTCCTCTGCAAATATAGCAAAATCCACTATATGTCATGGAAGTTTTTATTTGCTAATTTTTATGGTGTATGGAGAGATCATGCAGTCTTTTTGATTTTTTGTTACTTTTTTTGTCTTTCAGGACCATATTTTTTTCCTTCCTAATCAGATTGCCAAAAATTGCCTATAATTTCTCTTTTCCATTATTTTTTTCCTACATAAGCTACAAAGTTTAATTTAAATTACATGTATTACTAGGTCCTTTTTCTTTATCTCCTGGCCTTCTGTACCACTTCCTTAGAATTTTTAAATATTCCATGGTGGTGGTTTTAAAATCAAACTCAGGCTCTCTTGCTTGTTCTTTTCTTGCCATTTTCTACATTTTTATCAATATGCTTTTGTTTGCCTGAAAAACCTGCATGAGATAGAACATTAGAAATCACATGCTGTAACTTGGCTTTGTTTTTTTCTGTTTTTATTTTCAGGCAATTAAATTTTTCTGGCATTTTTATGTTTTATAGTTATGCTTAACTATTTCTGTCATTTCATTTTTTTCCACCTTCTTGTTCTACATTTCTGAAGAAATTAACTGGAGACATGAATCTAGGCAGTCTTCTTTGCCTTGGGGTATTGACATTAACAATTCATATTTGAATGCTTAGACAATAAAAGTTTATTGAGGTAAAAGAACTTAATATATTTAAAAAGATTAGTTAAAAGGGGGATGAAAAAGCATCTGCAGAGCACAACAGGCAGTAGTATTCCTAGAATTGTCACATCATCTTATTGTTAGACCATTTCAAATGCTTCCCAAACCCAGCAAGAAAACTGTAAAGCCTCTAAAGTACTAATGAAAGGGATTTTTGTTTGAGGATACTTTACAGAGCTGGCTGAAGGAAACTATCAAGTCCAATATCTTTATGAAAAACAACCTCAGTAGGCTGAACCTATTAGAATGCCGCAAACTGAACAAATTCTCTTATAACTGAATCTCTCAGTAATAAACTAATTATGACCTGTAAATCATATGAGTTCAAAATGAGATGGACAGCTATCTAAATTCTGGAAGAGAGAAGGGCCACAAAAACAGAAGAGGCTCTTTTGAAATGCCATTATCCATTTGTCTACTTGAAAGATCTCAGTTTCAATGGGAGAAATGACATTCAACTGGCTTTATTCTTTAAGGTGCCTATTAGAGTACTCCAACAGTGAAAATTCAATCCCATCCCAAGATTATGGCTTTGATAGTGTTTGAAAAGTAAACACCAGGGAAAGAAGAAAGGAAAAGAATGGAAATGAGACATGCTCAGTAGAAAACTCCAGTCACTGACTTAGCACTCAGAACTTGGGGCTATATATCCTTTGTTGTTTTCTTAATAGGCTGTTCTCATCGAGTAACTCCCAGGCCAGGGGCTGCCATCCTCTCCCTGATCTTCTCATATATCCCTGAAGGAGGAAGTACATTTGGAGTGAGTACCTGAGAACTTCATCTCAACATAGGGATAGGAGGGGATGGGGGGCTATTTGTCTTTATCTTTTTCTTTCTTTTTTTCTCTTTTTTTTTTTTTTTTTGGTAACATGTTAGGAGTTAATATTGCAATGAGTAGTTTACATCTTCACTTTTTGAAGACTCTTGCATTTAGGACCCATGTATCTGTGACAAATATGAGTGGCAGGGGCCATCAGGACTAGTCACTTCACCGCCTTCCCATGGGAATCTTAAGACCTGAGACACAAAGCAACAGCCTGCCCCAACCCCAACCCCGTGTTCATTCTCTGCCCTTCTAAGGTTGGTTCACGCCAGAATGACCTGTGGGTGTTAAACAGAAGTTCTGTGTGTGCCTGGGCCCTGGTGAGGGACAGATTTTTCTTGTGCCCTCTCCAGAACCTGAGACACATGTATTACCAGTAGAGAAGGCCACCCAGTCATGCCTCAGTCTGGACCCCTGGGGCTCAGAGGCACTAAGCCCCCACATCAAAGTTAAATGTTTTTGTTTCATTGTACCTCTCCCCTTGCCTTTTCTGATGATTAATTTACAAAAGAAAGTAAGCTGCTGAGGAGGCTTTGGAAGTGGGGTAGAGAGAGCAAGAAGACTAGTCATTAGGAGGGGTGCTGGTCTTTTGCCAAAAGCCTGGGTAGAGTGGTCTGGATCATCTGGCACCCTTCCAAATGCGAACCTCAAAGTACCTCTTGTATGGAAGGGTTCCTGGATTCTCCTCAGCTCCACCCTCTCCTTCAGCCATGTTGTTGGCAGAGGCAGAAAACATAAGAACTTAAAGCCCGATTCTTACTGGAGAGGAAAACTTGTCATCTGGCTTTGCAGAGAATATTCTACCTTATGTCATAGTACATTACGTTTACCATGTGCTAGGATATCACATTTAAAAGGAAAAAAAAGTAAAATACTTAAATGAGCTTGTATTATAACATTAATATTATTGAGAGTATCTGCTTTCCAGGCTGAAGTGATTCATTCATTATTCTAGTCCTGTTTTAGTCCTTTGTAACTTGTGGTAATTATGCTTTTCTTTTTAATACAAATAAATGTATAAAAAATAAGAATTTGAAAAGGCAAAAAAAAATAATATAAATGCATTACAAGTATCTATAATGAAATAGTTTGAATCAATTATCAACTAGTGAGGATCTTTATTATGCTAGATGTATAGAAATGAGATGGAAAAGTGAATAACAATTACTTATTTTCTAACTTCTTTCAGAAAGAAATTTAAGTAGTGTGGTCATGAGTCAAGTTTTCAACAGTGTATCTAGTAAGGGTTCAAACTTGTATATAAGGCAGCAAAGGAAAGAACAACATGAGATAAATATGTAAGAGAAACACAGAAAATAGTGATAAAGTAATATTAGATAGTGAGATAGACTTTACAAAGCAAGTCTAGTTGCAACAGATACATAAAAATAAGTAAATTTTTTAACCTTGTTAAACATTGGGTGAAAGACCTAAATATACTTTTTTTTTTCCCCAGGGAGATATAGAATTGGCCATTAGGTATATTAGAAGATGCTCAATATCATTAATTGGCAAGGAAATGCACATCAAAACCACATCATTGAATGACCATAATCAAAAAATAAAAAATAAGTATTGGCTAGGATATAAAGCAAAGGAACCCTTTTGCACTATTGGTGGAAATGTAAATTAATACAGCCATTATGGAAAACAGGGTGGAAATTCCCCAAAATATTTAAGATAGAATATCATATGGCTTAGCAATTCCAGTACTGGATATTAATCCAAAGGAAGTGAAATTAGAATATTGAAGAGCTATCTGAACTCTTTCATTCACTTCAGCATTACACACAATAGTCAACATATAGAAATAACCTAATTTATCCATAGATAGATTAATGAATAGAAAGTATGGCACATATATTCAATGGGATATTACTTAGCCATAAAAAGAAAGAATTATTACTATTTGTGAAAACACAGGTGGACCCTGAGTACATTAGTTTATGTGAGGACAAATAAAGGCAAATACTGTATAAACTTACTTGTATCTAGAATTTTTTAAAAAATAAGTCAGACACATAGTATCAGAGTAGAATGGTGGTTACCAGGGACTGGTTATAGAGGATGTATTGGTCAAAGGGTACAAATTTTCTGTTATAATATGAGTAAATACTAAAGACCTAATATATAGCATGATGACGATAGTTAATGATAATATCTTGTAAATCTCAAGTATTCCTCCACAAATACACAAAAATGTAATTATGTGATGTCATGGATATGTTAATTAGCTTGATTATGGTAATCATTCCACAAAGTAGACATATATCAAACTACCACACTGTACATACCAAATATTCTTAATATTTATTTGTCAACCATCCATCAGTTTGATTAACCTAAAAAAAGAGAGAAAAGAAAAATATCATTACATTATTTATCTTTTCCTATGCTGCACAACTCCATTCTGTTTATGATTTAAGTAATACTTTAAATTCTAGTACTGTTGCTAAAGGTGATAATTATATCTCTTAGATTATTGCCTGTTCATTTAATAAGCTCACAGTCTACATCCTGTTTGGGAAAGTTGAAAATATCAAATAACATAAGATCCCAAAATGATCTCTTACAAAATCTTAATTTTCTAATCCCAACTTATATAAAATTGAAATATACTTATTCATTAATATCGTCTGTGACACCACATTGTCTGTAGCCACATACCTTTACTATAAACTCAGGCTTAGCTCACATTTGCTAAGATTATGTATGAGTATGTTACAAGAGGCCATAAACTTTATTGGTAAAGTTTACAAAAATGGGTACATGTTTAAAGAGATGAAATCTTTGTGAAGATTTCCCATAGAAAGAAGAGATTCCATCAGAAAATTCTGAGGAGAAAATTATTAAATAATAGTGACTATCTTTAAATGGCTAAATTGTGAAAGGTATCGGTAGACAGGGAAAGCATTTTGATGTGTGGTTGTATATACTTATTTGTCAGGGTAAGGTATCTTTTTTAAAATTTTTTTATTTGTTCTAATTAGTTTTACACGGCAGTAGAATACTTTTTGAGACATCATACACAAATGGAGTATAACTTCTCATTCTTCTAGTTGTATAGGATGTAGAATCACACCAGTAGTATAATCATATATGCATATAAGGTAACAATGTCCAGTTCATTCTGCTATCCTTCTTATCCCCATATCCAGTCCCCTCCCTTTACTCCCCTCTGTCTAACCCAAAGTACCTCTATTCTTCCCTATCTCCCAACCCCTTGATTATAATTTGAGCAATACAAATGGATTTATTTTGTCAGAATCTTACCTTGGGTTCTTTCCCATTCAATTTTTCCTTTGTTCATATGCACTTGCTAAATGTTTCAACTAATGTGTATTGTGTGTTATGTGCAAGTCACTATAACAGGTGATGGGCAAAGAGTAACTAACAAGACAGATGGTATCCAAGTTGTCATGGAAGTTGCCTTTGAGATGCAGAAGCTAAATTGTTAATGGTAAATAAATAAATATTTAGGAAAGTGATAAGGGCTATAAAAGAACCAAAGCATAAAACTTAAAAAAAGTGATTGTTTTATGTGCTCGTCATCCTTATACAAAACTCCTGCATGAAGATTTGAATTAGGGGCCAACATACCTTATATACAAACAGAGATATGAAACATTGTGGTATATATGTGTATTAAGAATTGTAATGCAAAAAAACAGAGTACATGTATAATGGCATAAGTTGGTGTGAACATGCTTTATATAGAGAGATACGAAAAATTGTGCTCTATATGTGTAATAAGGATTGTAATGCATTCCACTGAGTCGTGTATTTAAAAAAAAATAAATAAATAAGGACAAAAAAAGAAAAGTGATTGATTAGATGGTTTGACCATATTCACGTAGAAGATGTCTTTTTTGGGGGGAGGGCTGTTTTGGCCCTTCTGCAGCTGTGGTGGACAGAGTCATTGTATGCTCTATCTAACCCACCTGCTCATTCCTTTCTCTGCCATATGAGAGTTTTCTCTAAAACTATTGAACCTCTTAGAGTTCATATGTAGAAAACAAAAATGAAAGACAGAAGTGAACTTCCCCAGGATCCAGAATTAATGCATACATGCCATAATTTTTTATTTTTCTTTGGTGGCACATTCTTACGTTTCTTTGGAGGTGGAGAATCAAAGTTGGTATAAATATTTTCCCAATAGTTATAATCAACAAAATTAACTACTGTTAATTGGTTAACCCTGCCTCTTATTTTCTCACTCTCTCTGCACTCGATCTTGCCCTTTGATATTACTTTCTATAATTACCTGCGCCAAAATATTTAAATAAAATGATTGGGGAAATCTCTGAGAATATGAATTACCCATCTGTTGAGACGCACTTCACATGGAGAAAATAGCAGCTCTGAAAACACTGAAGTGGGAATGAACATAGAAATTTTAGAGACTAGAGAGATGAACAAGATGGAAATGGAGTTCATGACTGTAAATAATTAATTTATTAATTTTAAATAAGTGGTAATTTTATATTCTATAAATTATTATGAATAATAATTTCCTGTGAATTATTTGATTGGATGTTAAAAATTTGAAACTTCAACCAGAAATTTTTCAGAACTATTTTACTCTGTCCTTGGCCCACTTGTGCTTTCAAGACATCCTATAGCCAAAGCCTCAATGAATGTGGGACATTTAAACATTTTGATAAGGTACCTGTGATGTGACAGCACTAATAACCTTGAACCTGATATTTTACTGAACCTTTTTGGTTGTCATTTCCTAATGTCTCTGGGCAGAATATCCTCGCAGTCTCTCAGTGAATTTTCATTTCCAATCTATGCTGTAAGTACATTTTTTTTTTTGAAACTGAAATGATGGAAATCTCTGTCTAAAATCCCATAATGTTACAGAAAGTCAATTTCTAGAATTTATAACTTCAAAATGTTTATAAAATTTAGATAAACTACACTAATTGGTCATTATTGTACCAATAAACCAGTATTAATTAACAGCTTTATAAAGATTATTTTAGAGTAAGAGTCTAGGAAAAGTGGAAACAGAGTTCTTATATTTGATGGTAATGTGTGAGTAGAGGAGAAAGGTCCTAGCATGTGGGTAGCAGACCATGAACTCAGGGTGGGAGGTGAAACATGGCCTGCATATCCAGGGAGAATGGAGCCATAGTCTTAAATGGAAATTATAAAACTCTGAATGAGAGGATTGGACAACTGGAAGATAGGCAAATGATTGCCTCAAAAAAATGATCTCCTAGCCATTTTCCCTGGTTTATCATAGTCACAGAAAATATTCATGGATCAGACCATGATGTCCAATATCTCTTCTACCTCTAAGATTTGTGACTCTGATTCCTTTTTTGTAGGTTTATTGCATTCATGAAAACCACAAAGTAGAAATATTTGAGTTTAAAAACTTTAATGCTATGGAAAATGGGGAAATCAGATTAACAGTGACTCTAAGAAATCTATCTTAATTTTATTTAAAAATAAAAGAATAAAAATATCATGCTAAGATAATTCCAATGAAACATTAAGCTTCATATTTTAGTAATAACATATTCAAGGTAATTTTTTTTTTTATTCTTAGCATAAGGCTTTCAAGATGTCTCTTGGAATTTCATCTTGAAATACCTGTGTATTCATTTTCACTGAAGATAATATATACAAAAAGAGAAAATATTTTTCTGACTGTTCCGTTAGTGAAGATGTTCAAAGCCTGAGTGGGTTTATGACTATGAAATGCTTATTTCAGAACCCTAAATCCAGACATGCATAATTGAAACAGGTGTATCCTACATCTCACCAAACAGATTTAGGAGTAAAGTCCTAGCAGACTGCTGTCACATTTTTCATATTTTATTTTTTATGTATTGTGAGCTCCGTAGAAAAGATTTTATCTTCCTTCACTATTTCCATATTTAGTCATCAGTTCTCTGTCTCTCCACCTCTGTCTGCCTTTATCTTTCCTTTTCAAAAATCTCTCTCTCTCCATCTTAATTTTTCTGAATGGTAGTGCCTCACCATTTAGGAATAGATATTCCCTTAGCTATAAGATGATGTAGAGTAATAAAAGAGGCATAATGACAATGAGGCCATAGAACATATTGATAATGATTGTGAATTTTAAATTTATTAAAAAATGTGTTCACATCAGAAATGTGTTATTTTGCATATGATATTGCAATCCTTTCTGCCAATGAGGAAAATAGGAACAATTTTGTCTATTTGTGGAGTCATTGCAAACATAATATAATACACATAAAATGTTCAGAAAGGTGCTTGGAACAGAGCAAAAAAAATTTTTAAAATGGATTATAAAAAGAAAAATATAGCCTAGATAAAACTTAAGGAAGAATTCCTCTGTATCGATTTCCCCAAAGGCTTAAAAAAATCCCCTAAATTCAAATGAATAATGTTACTTCTACTATATTCAAGATAGGTAAAATTCTTTTAAGTAGAAATTTTTGCCTTTGATGTTTCATGTTTGCTTATTGCATAAAATGAATGTAAATCTCACAGTCATCCTGAGAAAGATAGTGCTTTGCAGTTGTTATCTTAAAATATTTTTATTTGTTTTAATTAGTTTCACATGACAATAGAATGCACTTTGATATATCATATATAATGGAGTATAATTTCTCATTCCTTTGGTTATACACAATGTTTTAGAATCCCACTGGTAATATAGTTGTATACATATTTAGGATAATAATGTCTGATTCATTCTACTATTCTGCCTACTCCAATACCCCCTCCACTTTTTTCACTCTCCTTTACCTAATCTAAAGTAACTCTATTCTTCCCTAGCTCCCCCTTTACTGTGATTTAGCATTTTCATATTTTAGAAAACATTGTATTTTTTTAGATTGGCTTATTTTGCTTAGCACAATATTCTCTAGCTCCATCCATTTACTAGCAAATGCCATAATTTCATTTTTCTTTATGGAGAGAGAGAAACACAAAGATAGATCACATTTTTTAGCCCATTTATCTGTTGAAGGGCACCTAGTTTGGTTGCATAGTTTACCTATTGTGAGTTCAGCTACTAACAACATTGATGTGGTTGCATCACTATAATACGCTGATTTTAAGTTTTTCTATTATACCAAGAAGCGGGATAGCTGGGTCAAATGGTGGTTCCATTCCAAGTTTTATGAGGAATCCTCTTATCGCTTTCCATAATGGTTGCACCAATTTGCATTCCCATCAGCAAAGTATGAGTGTAACTTTTTGCCCACAATCTCACCAACACTTATTGTTGTTTGTATTCTTAATAATTGTTTTTCTGACTGGGGTGATATGAAATCTTAGAGTAGTTTTGATTTGGAGAAAATCTTTACTACATGCACCTCAGATACAGCATTAATATCCAGGATATATAAAGAACTCAAAAAAACTTAACACCAAAAACATATATAACCTAGTCAAAAAATAGGCTAAGACAGGGGAAGGAAGCGGTCCAATTTGGTTCTCCACACCGGTCAGACCACCGAGGAAGCCAGTGGCCACCATCTTGGAGAGCTGACGTCACCATCTCCAGTTCTCCACTGCTCGCAGCTCATTCAGCTATAGAACAGGTCTGTGACATTTAGTCTATCTCCCATACAGCGGGGAAATCACATAAAATCTCTCCCCAGCTTCCCGGGGGCGGGATTAACAGAGTGAGAGTGAGTAGAGGTGTGGGGGAAAGGCAAGGGCACCTGACCCCCAACTCCTCCCTCCCATCAGCGGCGGAAACGAAACCCGTTTCGCCAGCTCTAGGAGGAGGGGCTAGCGGAAGGAGTCAAAACAATAAGGTGCTGGTTCCCAAAAGCCTTGGCCCCATGTCCTGGAAACTACAGGCACAGAGTGCAGTTTGAACTGCCAAGAGGTATCACACAGGGATAAACCTGGCTGACAGGAGAAGCCAGGGGACTAGAAACCAGGAATTAACCTAAGCTAACAGGTTTTGAGAGACACCAGTGGGGGGAGGAGGGAGCGGCCTCACACGGACTGTTTCATACAGCCAGAGGGCAAAATCTTGGCCCGGAAGGCTCAGCACCACCTACTGGAAGCAAAGAAAATAGAAGCCTAATAGTGTCCCTTTTTTTTTAAAATTTTATTATTATTTTTTTTCTTTAATTTTAATTTTTTTCTTTTCTACAGTTATACTATTATTTTTTTAAATGTAATTTCTATTTTACTGCATTTTATTATTATTATTTTTTTATTATCATTTCCTTTTCTTTCTATTCTTTTCTCTTTCTTTCCTCTCTCCCTATCTCTTTCTTGGTTTGCTTCCTTACCTTTTCCCCATCTTTCCTCTTAAGCATGACCACCCAGATTATGTACAACTTACTAAATGCAAATAGATGAATTCTACGAATCGGTCCATAGTCCGCCTAAGCCCTTAACTACCCCCAAGTACTCCTGTCTATTCTCTTGTTAATATACGCCTCCATCTGAGCAACCCTCCAAAGAAGCTAACATATACTAACCTCCATACCATCAAAGGGCCCGTCCTCAACATAAAATCCTAAGTTCAAACCTCAATTCTATACATGCCATCAAATTCTGTAGGCCTCTAATGAAACTAATGAATTTCCCTTAAATCACAATTAAATCCAACATCTCTAAACATTGTCTCCCAACACAAAGGAGAGATATTGGAACTATAAAAACCAAAACAAATTTAAAGAAGAAAACAGAAACACAACAGTCAAACAGAGTTGGAAAGCAACATGAGCACCATGAAAAAACAAGAGAAAAAAAGATTACAAACAATGCAGGACAACTTAAATTCACAGGAGAATCTAGAGGCTTCAGAAAAATGGTCAAGAAAGAACTCAAGGCATACCTAACTCAGATGGAACAGAATCTTAGAGAAGATGTTAGACAGCAAGTCCACATGATGAAAGTATATTTTGAAAACGAATTAAATAGGCAAATTCAAATGGCAAAGAACGAGCTATACCAGGAGATAGAGATTTAAAAAAAAATCAAACAGTAATCCTAGAAATGCAGGAAACTATAAACAAATTAAAAACTCAAACGAGAATATTACAAATAGACTAGATCAAATAGAAGTCAGAACATCAGATAATGAAGACAAAGTGTATCAACTTGAAAAGAATATAGTCAACACAGAAAGGATGCTAAGAAATCACCAGAAATCTATCCAAGAGATATGGGATGTTATAAAAAAAAACAAACTTGAGAGTCATCGGGATAGAAGAAGGCATAGAGGTTCAAACCAAAGGAATGAACAACCTATTGAATGAAATAATCCTAGAAATCTTCCCAGATATGAAAGATGGAATGGATTGCCAAATCCTGGAAGCCTACAGGACACCAAACATACAAAACTGAAATAGACCAACTCCAAGACACATAATTATGAAGATATCCAACATACAGAACAAGGAGAGAATATTAAAAGCTACGAGAGAAAGAAGGCAGATTACATTCAGGGGTAAACCAATTAGGTTAACGGCTGATTTTTCATCACAGACGTTGAAAGCAAGAAGATCCTGGAACAACGTAATTCAAACGCTGAAAAATAATGGATTCCAACCAAGAATACTGTATCCAGCAAAATTAAGCTTCATAATTGACAATGAAATTAAAATATTTCATGATAAACAAAAGTTAAAAGAATTTGCAGCCAGAAAACCATCTCTGCAAGGCATTCTGAGCAAAACACTACAAGAAGAGGAATTGAAAAGCAGCACCCATAAATAATATTGGGAGGTAACACAGTAGTGGGAAGAACAAAAAATATAACCAAAAAGGGAAAAACGAGCCAAACTAAAATAAATAAATAAATAAACATGACTGGAAGCACAAACCATATTTCAATAGTAACCTTAAATGTTAATGGCTTAAATTCACCAATCAAGAGACATAGACTAGTAACCTGGATTAAAAAAACAGATCCAACAATATGCTGCCTTCTGGAGACTCATATGATAGGAAAAGACATACACAGGTTGAAAGTGAAAGGCTGGGAAAAATCATACCACTCACATGGTCCTTGGAAGCAAGCAGAAGTGGCCATACTCATATCAAATAAAATCAACTTCAAACCTAAGTTAATCAAAAGGGATAAAGAAGGCCACTATATACTGTTAAAAGGAACCATCCATCAACAAGACATAACAATTATCAATATATATGCACCAAACAATGGTGCTGCAACGTTCATAAAACAAACTCTCCTCAAGTTCAAGAGTCAAATAGACCACAACACAGTAATTATCGGTGACTTCAACACATTGCTCTCTCCATTGGACAGATCCACCAGACAAAAGCTGAATAAAGAAACTATAGAACTCAATAACACAATCAATAACCTAGACTTAACCGACATATATAGAATATATCAACCATCATCAAGTGGATACACGTTCTTCTCAGCAGCACATGGATCCTTCTCAAAGATAGATCATATATTATGCCATAGGGAAACTCTTAGTAAATATAAAGGTGTGGAGATAATACCATGCACCATATCTGATCATAATGGAATGAAACTGGAAATCAATGATAAAAGAAGGAAGGAAAAATCCTGCATCACCTGGAAAATGAACAATATGTTACTGAATGATCAATGGGTGACAGAAGACATAAAGGAGGAAATCAAATAATTCTTAGAGATAAATGAAAATACAGACACAACATATTGGAATCTATGGGACACAATGAAAGCAGATTTAAGAGGGAAATTCATTTCCTGGAGTTCATTCCTCAAAAAAAGAAAAAAACAGCAGATAAATGAACTCACACTTCATCTCAAAACTCTAGAAAAGGAAGAGCAAAACAACAGCAAATGTAGTAGAAGGCAAGAAATAAGTAAAATCAAAGCGGAAATCAATGAAATTGAAACAAAGAAAAACCATTGAAAAAATTGATAAAACTAAAAGTTGGTTCTTCAAAAAAATAAATAAGATCGACAGACCCTTAGCCATGCTAATGAAGAGAAGAAGAGAGAGAACACAAATTACTAACATATGGGATGAAAAAGGCAATATCACAACGGACACTACAGAAATACAGAAGATAATTAGAAATTATTTTGAAACCCTATATTCCAATAAAATAGAATATAGTGAATATATCGATAAATTTCTTAAGTCATATGATTTGCCCAGATTGAGTCAGGAAGATACACACACTTTAAACAGACCAATAACAAAGGAGGAAATAGAAGAAGCCATCAAAAGCTACCAACCAAGAAAAGCCCTGGGCCGGATGGATATACAGCAGAGTTTTACAAAACCTTCAAAGAAGAGTTAATACCAATACTTTTCAAGTTATTTCAAGAAATAGAAAAAGAAGGAGATCTTCCAAATTCATTCTATGAGGCCAACATCACCCTGATCCCGAAACCAGACAAAGAAACTTCAAAGAAAGAAAACTACACACCAATATCTCTAATGAACATAGATGCAAAAATCCTCAATAAAATACTGGCTAATGGAATAAAAAAGCATATCAAAAAAATAGTGCACCATGATCAAGTAGGATTCATCCCTGGGATGCAAGGCTGGTTCAATATATGGAAATCAATAAATGTTATTCACCACATCAATAGACTTAAAGAAAAGAATCACATGATCATCTCGATAGATGCAGAAAAAGCATTCAACAAAGTACAATATCCCTTTATGTTCAAAATACTAGAAAAACTAGGGATAACAGGATCTTACCTCAACATTGTAAAAGCTATATATGCTAAGCTTCAGGCTAGCATTATTCTGAATGGAGAAAAACTGAAGGCATTCCCTTTAAAATCTGGAACAAGACAGGGATGCCCTCTCTCACCACTTCTATTCAATATAGTTCTTGAAACACTGGCCATAGCAATTAGACAGACAAAAGAAATTAAAGGCATAAAAATAGGAAAAGAAGAACTTAAATTATCACTATTTGCAGATGATATGATATTATATCTAACAGACCCAAAAGGGTCTACAAAGAAACTACTAGAGTTAATAAATGAATTCAGCAAAGTGGCAGGATATAAAATCAACACACATAAATCAAAGGCATTCCTGTATATCAGTGACAAATCTTCTGAAATAAAAATGAGGACAACCACTCCATTTACCCAAAGTTCTCTATAGGTTCAATGCAATGCCAATCAAAATCCCAAGGGCATTTCTTGTAGAAATAGATAAAGCAATTATGAAATTCATATGGAAAAACAAAAGACCCAGAATATCAAAAGCAATTCTAAGCAGGAAGTGTGAGTCAGGTGGTATAGTGATACCAGATTTCGAACTATACTTCAGAGCAATAGTAACAAAAACAGCATGGTACTGGTACCAAAACAGGCGGGTGGACCAATGGTACAGAATAGAGGACACAGAGACCAATCCACAAAATTACAACTTTCTTATATTTGATAAAGGGGCTAAAAGCATGCAATGGAGGAAGGATAGCATCTTCAACAAATGGTNAGGTTTAATGCAATGCCAATCAAAATCCCAACGGCATTTCTTGTAGAAATAGAGAAAGCAATCATGAAATTCATTTGGAAAAATAAAAGACCCAGAATAGCAAAAGCAATTCTAAGCAGGAAGTGTGAATCTGGCAGTATAGTGATACCAGATTTCAAACTATATTACAGAGCAATAGTAACAAAAACAGCATGGTACTGGTACCAAAACAGGCGGGTGGACCAATGGTACAGAATAGAGGACACAGAGACTAATCCACAAAGTTACAACTATCTTATATTTGATAAAGGGGCTAAAAGCATGCAATGGAGGAAGGATAGCATCTTCAACAAATGGTGTTGGGAAAACTGGAAATCCATATGCAACAAAATGAAACTGAATCCCTATCTTTCGTCATGCACAAAAGTTAACTCAAAATGGATCAAGGAGCTAGATATCAAATCAGAGACTCTGCGTCTGATAGAAGAAAAAGTTGGCTCCGATCTACATACTGTGGGGTCGGGCTCCAAATTCCTTAATAGGACACCCATAGCACAAGAGTTAATAACTAGAATCAACAAATGGGACTTACTTAAACTAAAAAGTTTTTTCTCAGCAAAAGAAACAATAAGAGAGGTAAATAGGAGCCTACATCCTGGGAACAAATTTTTACTCCTCACACTTCAGATAGAGCCCTAATATCCAGAGTATACAAAGAACTCAAAAAATTAGACAATAAGAAAACAAATAACCCAATCAACAAATGGGCCAAAGACTTGAACAGACACTTCTCAGAGGAGGACATACAGTCAATCAACAAGTACATGAAAAAAAGCTCACCATCTCTAGCAGTCAAAGAAATGCAAATCAAAACCACCCTAAGATACCATCTCACTCCAGTAAGATTAGCAGCCATTTTGAAGTCAAACAACAACAAGTGCTGGCGAGGATATGGGGAAAAGGCTACTCTTATACATTGCTGGTGGGAGTGCAAATTGTTGTGGCCAATTTTGAAAGCAGTATGGAGATTCCTGGGAAAGCTGGGAATGGAACCACCATTTGACCCAGCTATTGCCCTTCTCTGACTATTCCCTGAAGACCTTAAAAGAGCGCACTACAGGGATACTGCCACATTGATGTTCATAGCAGCACAATTCACAATAGCTAGACTGTGGAACTAACCCATATGCCCTTCAATAGATGAATGGATAAAAAAAATGTGGCATTTATACACAATGGAGTATTACTCTGCACTAAAAAATGACAAAATCATGGAATTTGCAGGGAAATGGATGGCATTAGAGCAGATTTTGCTAAGTGAAGCTAGCCAATCCCTAAAAAACAAATGCCAAATGTCTTCTTTGATATAAAGAGAGCAACTAAGAGCAGAGCAGGGAGGAAGAGCAGGAGGAAAGGACTAACATTTATCAGAGACATGAGGTGGGAGGAAAAGGGAGAGAAAAGGGAAATTGCATGGAAATGGAAGGAGACCCTTATTGTTACACAAAATTACATATAAGTGGTTGTGAGGGGAATGGGGAAAAAAACAAGGAGAGAAATGAATTGTAGTAGATGGGGTTGAGAGAGAAGATGGGAGGGGAGGGGAGGGGGGATAGTAGAGGATAGGAAAGGTAGCAGAATACAACAGTCACTAATATGGCATCATGTAAAAATGTGGAGGTGTAACCGATGTGATTCTGCAATCTGTAATTGGGGTAAAAATGGGAGTTCATAACCCACTTGAATCTAATGTATGAAATATGATATGTCAAGAGCTTTGTAATGTTTTCAACAACCAATAAAAAATGAATTTATAACTAACTGGCTAACTACATTCATACAGATAATTTACATGTTAGATGGCTGAAATATATATTATATTTGATAGATTTAATTTTTTTAATATTGCTAGTAGAAAGGCCATTCTATTAAAGTCTAAGATATTCATATTGGGCAAGTGAAGATATTGTCATACTTCTTTTATATTTTCATATGCTAAAAAGAATAAAGAAATGATTGTGTGTTTTCTATGAAATCCATAAAACATAAACATATTTTGTAGCATTTGGCCTTGGTTGTTGATTGGTTCCATGAACAGAGAAATATTGCCCAAGTGGGAAAGCTTATGATCCTTGACATGAAAAGATTTTTTCTCTTGCTACTTTTTCTGAGAGATTACTATGTTCTTACAATGCAAAACATACATTTTTAGTAGTTAAAATAATAACTTTTATGTTTAAATTTGAAGTCACCAAACCTGGGATAGTTATGTCCATTAAAAATTTCTGAAGATTCTAATTCATTTAGGAAAATATTCCAAATACATCTTATACTTTTTAAATGAAAGGTCTGATGCATATTAAAAAGGAATATAAGCTTTTCTTCATTGCCAAATTTTAAAAAATAGGACTGATAATTTTTACTGAATTAAACCTTTATAAAAACAAAGCCCTTTAAAATCCTCTATAAAATATTTGTGTACTCTGTTAAACTGTCACTCTGATGAATATCTAAGGGCATTAAAAGAAGTGTGTCTGACTCAAATTCATTCATGTTTTATTGTAGGAACATCTGGCATCTCATCACTTATAAGAATCTTCATCCCCAAAGTAGTCCTCTTTTTTTTTTCCATTTTAAGTGTTTAGTTTACAAGTGTTGAGGATATTTCTAAAATATATGACTTTGTCATATATGAAAATTCCAGTACTATCTTTTCCCAGTTCTTTTGGTATTTTCCAGAGGTATACAGAAAGGGACTAACATTGTCCATCAGAACTATACTGGCTCATTTTATTTTGCACTTAGGCTTTACTTTCCTCCAACAGTTTTATCACTAAATTTTATTTATTTTAATCTCCCAGATTTTGAGTCAACACTTATGTGCATGTTTTCCACAAAGTTCTTAGTATTTAGTTGAAAACCAGTGGGTCAAATATTTAATAAAGTATTAAAAATTTGTATTCCCAGAACATAAAAATAAGATCATTATAGAACATACTGTGGCAATAGCAATAACTGTATGCCAGAGTACTGATACATCTTTCAATCATTCACTCATGTATTCATTTATAAACATATATTGAGCTTAAATTTCATTCAGGTCAGCAAATTGCAAATATTTTCAGCACTTACAATGTTCGAAAATGTTTTTCAAGGTTTCTGTAATTTTAGAAATCATTTTCTCTCCGTCTCTCTGTTTTACACATGCAGATACCCAATATGCAAATGTACACCTATGCATATGTGCATATTTATGAAATAGACACGTACATGAATGCACAAAATGTTCTTTGAAAAATATGGAATTTTTTATAAAATACAAATTTGTATCTCAAGTAGAATTTCATTGAAATCTGTCAATAAATAGGATTTTTAATTTTACTATTTTTCAAATATTCAAACATGAGATACATATAATTATACTGTACTAGGGGAATTATATTTAGTGACTCCTTAGTATTCTATTGGTGCTGAAAGATTCCTAACTGGTTTTAATGTAAGTTCTGTATTCCAGACCTGAAATTCACTAAGCATTTCTTTATTTTATCCCCAACATGTCAACAGTGATCATAGTCAGGGGTGGCCTCGTTTAAAGGTGATTTTCTATTTAGCAATAATTTTTTAAGATGTTAACACTGTTAGTTCAAGCCTCATAAAAATTCAGATATTAAGTGCAGTAGAGACCAGAAATTACCAACATGTGTATACTAAAGATGATTGAAAGGAAAGCAACTCAATATAAAATTAATACACAGATAGTATATTTCTATAAATAAAAAATTCAGAAAACGAAAAAAGTAATCACATCAATGTTGAATAGAAGGAAGAATATTTATCTAGATATTAATCTCTTGGTACAGTTCAAACCACCTCTATTTTACAATTAGTGTAATTGTGACCAACTGTCATAGGAATGACTTAGGAAAGATTAGGAAGTTGCATGATGACTGGTTTAGAGTGCTGTCATGACAATGATTCTGAAGTCACTATCCAGTGTCTGGCTAGATATGAATCTAATTGATAAGGAAATTATAGCATAGTAGTTGAATACAGGGGTGATAACAATAGGGTCTTACCATCTCTGTTCAAACAGAAATTCCACCTGCTGACTTGCCATCTTTGAGCTGAAGCACCCTAAAGGCATACCTCTGAGTTTTCCTGCTATCTCTAGATATTCTCAGAACCAGCAAGAAAGGAGCCTTCTGCTAGTTCTTCTAACAGCCTGTCAACCACATACTCTACACAATTCTCAATCTTTCTGATTTCAGTTTCCTGTCAACCCATAGAATCATCCCAACCTGGGCTGGGTGTATAGCTCAGTTGGTAGAGAGTTGGTAGAGTGCTTGCCTCATGTGCACAGTGCCCTGGGTTCAAATCCCCAGCACAAATATCTATCTATCTATCTATCTATCTATCTATCTATCTATCTATCTATCCATCTATCTATCCATCTATCTATCTGTCTATTTATCTATCCAGAGAATGAATTACCCCAACCTGTTGTCACGCAAACCCTGCCTCCCACAGGATGTGTTAGTTCACACTGTTACTGAATGCAAAGCCCAAGTGGCCCTTCATAGTGTCTGCTGTCCACCTCCCCCAGGATTTGAGTATGTGTAGCTAATAAAACTGCTGTTTGTCTCATCTGTCCAGTTCTAGGTGTTTGGGGATCAGTCATTTAATATGATTTAGGATGGAAACATGATCAAGAATGGGAGGTGATCAACATACATATATAATCATTTTTTCTAAACAATAGACTGTTTCATTAGTTCATTTATTATACAACCACAGGTGGGTAGAGTAACTTGTTTCTAACAGGTTTTTCAAATGATCTCTATTATTTATTAGGTTAAACAAAGAAGTTATATTTATTGATTGTATAATTATTTGCTTTACAGTTCTCTTTTCCAAACAATATTTATGATCCAGAGCTGTGTAATTATACCTAAATAAATAAATATCAAAATTTAATTCAACTCTCAAACATGAAGGAATAAAATCATTGTAAAGGAATAATTTTTCCAACAACATGGCAAACAAGATGACGGAAAACCTCCTACAAGAATTCTTACAACAATGCAGTTAAAGAAGAACAGAAACTAAAAAAATGAGCTGAGAAGAAAGAAATAAAAAATCCACAAAGTCCTGAGATATCAAGAACAAATATAAAGAGATAAGCATTAAGCTAAGTGTGGTTGCACTTGGCTATAATTCCAGCTACTCAGTAGACTGAGGCAGGAGGATAAAAAGTTCAAGGCCAGCCTCAGCAACTTAACGAAGCCCTAAGCAACTAGCAAGACCCTGTCTCAGAATAAAAACTAAAAATGGCTGGGGATATAGCATAGTGATTAAGTATTCATGGCTTCAATCCTCAGTACCAAAAAAGAAAAAGAAAAAAAAAAGATAAGCAAACAGTAAAGTTTCCACCTGTCTTGACAGGCCCTGAACTTGGAGTTTAATGAGCACAGTAGGAGGATGAGTACAAGTTTGCTTCAAGCACTGGAAGACAGAAGCCTAAAAGATGCCACCACTAGGTGAAGTAGAACAAACTCCACTCAAGAAAACTCTGGCAACCTTGTTTTTCTCAGATTTCTCTCTGGGTATAAGACAAACAAAAACAAATATAAAAATAATGATTCTAGAAGGCATTAAGCAAAGAAAGGCAACTCTTTCCTTAAATGGATTTAAGAATAAAATTCAGTTTTAATCCTAAACACACACAATAGTTAATGGAATTCTGGTTAGTTGTAAGGAGAGAAGTGTCCCTGAGCATTGGCAGGAGGAAGGGCCATTCTTCTCTTAGGGAAAAATTAAAAAGGAAATGTAACACTAACCTCAACTTTTTTTTTAAGAGACAAGAGCTCAAATAAATGCTAAACGATGATTGGTCTTGAGCAAGAATAAGCAGAAACAACAAGCCACAAAATAAAACTCTGATGTAATAACTGATAAAGAAACAGGAGTAGAATAATATATTTTAATAAATAAAGATATAATATAATATCCTTAAGCTACAAGAGACTACAAAAATTCACCAGGTAGCTGGAAAAATAAATGTGTAAAACATTTAGAAACTAGCAAAGCAATAAGTTACAGGATCAACATTCAAAGGGTCAAAGTGGACCTAGATGTCTCAGGTTACTCCATGGGCTGTGTTACATGTAATTCAGGGAAGCATGGCCGCCACTATATAAAACATTGCTATGTCAGAGGTGAAAAAAAAGCATACAAAGAAATAATTTGGAATGCTTTGCACTTTGACTTATATTTTCCTTGGCAAAAAGCAAGTCATTTGTTATACCTGAGCTTGAAAAGTTAAGCAAATAAAATCCTACAAAATGCCCAGAAGAGAAAGAAAATGAAATTTGTGAACATTCCCAGTGGTTCCACAGTCCAATATTCTCAGCATTAGAGGGCATGTTAACGGTCTAAAGAAGGGGAAAGAGAGCATCTTAATAGTTGTAAAAATGTTGGTCCATTTCAAGACAAAATAATTCACTCTGAAAGGTCATACTAAGTAACTGAAGGGTTCTTTGTTAACTATGTAAAACAGAGCTACTGGGGGAAAAAAGCCACAGTAATGAATAAGTATTGAATTTGGTGTTGAGTTATTAAAAGCATTCCACTTAAAATTAGGAAAAACGCAACATGTTTATTATCATTGCTTCTATTCGAATGTTTGTAAAAGGATTTAGCCAGTGAAATAAAATCAGAAAAACTAATAAAATCCCACCATTCACATGATATTATAATAAAGTCATAAAAATGTGTTGGTACAATTAAACACTTGAAAATTTTCCAGTAATAATACAACATATAAACTAAAGAAATGCTATATTAGGAAAAATCACATCTACAATAAAATATCCCTACCTCATTTCATAGGCACCATTGATTGACAGTAGATTAAAAAAAAAAACATGGTGAAAAGCAAAGCTTGTAGTATAAAAGATAAACGACTTTTTTCTTCCTCAGAAAGTAAATTAAAATATTTTTTAAATGAGAAAAAGTAAAAAGCAGTAAGGAGTTAAAAATAAATATTCTATAAAAGAAAATAATTATGCTATAGTCAATTACATCAACAGAATAATCAATATGAATATCTCAAAGGTACAATGTTGAACAAGAATAAAGCAAAATAATGACACCCATAAAGTTTAAAAGGAGTAAAAATGAAGCTATATAATTTTTAGACAACATGTTATAAATCATAAGAAAGAGTAAGCAAATGGAAGAGAAAGAGGGAAGCTAGTGGTAGAGAAGGGCACAGAGAAAACTTAAAAATATTTATAATTTCTATATTCAGTTAGGTGGTGAGTACAGAGGTGTTAACTTTATTCTTACTCCTTGAACTATACACATGCATTATTTTAGTGTTTTTTTAAGACACTTTATTTTAGAACACCTCTCCTATTAGTTACCTCTCACATCAGTATGGAACACTTGGTGCCATTAATAGATAAAAACTGATGCATTAGCATGAACTTCTTTATTCATAATTCCTGAGTTTTTTAACCAATATCCTTTTGTTTTTTTCCTGTTCCAGGATCCCATCTAGGACAACGTATTGCATTTAGAAATCATTCTCATTATGTTACTCCTGGCTGTGACAATGTATCCAACTACTCTTTATGATGGGCTTGAAATTTTGCAGGACCTTTGGCCAGAAATTTTTGTAAAATGTCCCTCCATTGAGAATTGTTTGATGCATTTATTGTGATCAGACCAATGTATTAGTTACATTTTTTTCCATTGTGACTAAAATACCTGACAAGAACAACTTAAAGAAGGTAAAGTTTATTTGAGCTCATGGTTTCAGAGGTCTCAGTACCCAGGGTTGACCAATTCCTTTGTTCTGGGACTGAGTGAGGCAGAGTATCATGGTGGAAGGGCCTGGTCAAGGAAACTGCTCTGCTCACAACATCAGGGAAGGAGAGAGAGAGAGAGAGAGAGAGAGAGAGAGAGAGAGAGAGAGAGAGAGAGAGAGAGAGNGAGAGAGAGAGAGAGAGAGAGAGAGAGAGAGAGAGGAAGGGCCAGGGTATACCTCAGTAACTGACTTCATCCAGCCACACCCAATCTGCCTACATTTATCACCCAGTAACCCATTCAAATTATTAATCCATCAAACAGATCAATCCACTGATGACAGCTCTCATATCCAATTGTTTAATCTCTGAGTATTACTACATTTCCTAATACACTAACACATGAGTTTTGGGGGGACATTTTTAGATCTAAACCATGGCAGAGGTCATTTAGTCATTGGTTTCTGGTGGGGAGGTCAATATAATTTACATCACATCCTATTAAAAATACCTACTACTAACCTGACATTATTATTGATATTAATATTGATCACCAGACTAAGGTGATAAAAATTCTTTCCTGACTAATATATTAATGACACAATGTTTTTAAAGTAGAAAGAATAAACTGGGGATGCAACTCAGTGGCAGAGTACTTGACTACTATTTGTGAGGCCCTAGGTTCAATCCCAGTACTACAATTTAAAAAAAAAAAAAACAATATTAGCTGATCTCTATTTTCTCAGGTTCACTTTTCTAGTAGATTCCTAGGTCTGCTTTTAAATGTTTAAAAGGTAAATTAAAGAGTTTCGAATTATTCATATTTTCTTGCCTATGGAGCACCAGTAACTTAGAAAACTAACAAGTATTCATGCATAAGGTTATCCGGGAACAGCATTGTTTTTAGCTAAGTTGTGGAGAAAAGTGAAAATAATAATGTTTGAAACAAAAGTAAGAAGTAACAGTCTTTGTTATTATTACCAGTATTCAATTCAATGCAAATAAGTTAAGCACCTGGTTGAGATGTGCCTGCATAGAATGCATGTGTTTAAAGTTATGAAGGGTTCAGTTTAATATCAGAAAATCACTGTTTTGGGCAGAGGCAACAACCTAGATAATTACAGCCCAAGAGACAAAGAAACTTAGGTAATGTTAATTCTGTGTGAATATATCGTGTGATTCTTATATTGGGAGACACGCATACACTTATATTGTACCCTTGAGTGCACAATGAGCAAAGCAAAAAACTCAAGTCTATGAGCTATTTTGTGGCAATATAAGTCACTTTTCTCAGCATATAAAATGTTATCACAAGGAATATAACCCCTCCAAAGTACATTAAAGACAAGCTTTCTTTTTGACCCTCTATATAATGATTTTAATTATTTATTATAATAAATAGTTCCTGGAACAGGAAGGAACTGAATTTATAAAGACATTAGAGAATACATTAGAGAATATAGAAATAGAGCATTACATATGATAATTTTAGGAATAGTCTATTGAGATAGTTATGATGTATTAGAAATGAACAAACAAATAAATAAATAAATAATCACTTCAAGTTAGGAAACATGAGTCTGAATTCTGCTGCTGCCAACCTACTACTATATGGATGCAGTCACTAACCTTCTACCTTGCATTTCTCCTTACATATAAAATGAGAATATTAATATATAACCCATAGATATAGATGAAAGCATATTAGCCTATACATTCATTATTTAAAATTCATTTATTTATCTGTTCATTCATTTGTTCATTTCTTTATGCAGTGTTAAGTCAGCATGTTCATGACTGAAACTGGAAAACCACTCTCCAAAGAGAACAGATTTGTTTAGGAATGGCTAAGGCTCCTAACAGGAGCTCTCCTACACTTGGCATTAAATGACCTTCTTGATCATTTCCATTCTCTTGAAACACTCTGCTTTTTATGATATCTCAGTCTATTGATTTTTTTTCCCTCTGCCATGGACTCTCTAATGAGCCTTAAGTTCTCCCCTAAACTACTTCACATCATTTATTTGTCTGAAACTCTATTTTTACCTTCTCATGAAATCCATAAAACCATCTCAAACTTAAGCATATTCAAAACAGAGCTGATCATTTACTTTTTTTTATTAGTTGCTCATGACAATAAAATGATATTGACATATCATATATTTGATTCAAATGGGGTATGAATTCTCATTTTTCCAAGTGTACAGGTTGCAGGATCACATTGGTTATACGGCCACGTATATACATACAGCAATACTAGTGTCTATTTTATTCTGCTGCCCTTCCTATCTGCTCCCCTTCCCTCCCATCACCTCCATCCAATCTAAAGTGACACATTTCTCTCTCTTTTTTCTTCCCCCTCACATCATCATACATGTATTTTTTATAACGATGAGGGTCTCCTTACATCTTCTGTGCAATTCCCCTTCTCCCTCCCATTCCCTCCCATCTCTCTTCCCTATTTAGTGGTAATCTTCTCATGCTCTTCCTCCCTACTCTATTTCAAGTCACCCCCCTTATATCAGAGAAGACATTCGGCATTTGATTTTTAGGGATTGGCTAACTTCACTTAGCATAATCTGCTCTAATGCCATCCATTTCCCTGCAAATGCCATGATCTTGTTATTTTTTAATGCTGCGTGATATTCTGTTGTGTATAAATGCCACATTTTTGTTATCCATTCATCTATTGAAGGGCATCTAGGTTGGTTCCACAGTCTAGCTATTGTGAATTGTGCTGCTGTAAACATTGATGTGACTGTGTCCCTGTAGTATGCTCTTTTTAGGTCTTTTGGGTATAGTCCGAGAAGGGGAATAGCTGGGTCAAATGGTGGTTTCATTCCCAGCTTTCCAAGGAATCTCCATACTACTTTCCAAATTGGCTGCACCAATTTGCAGTTCCACCAGCAATATACGAGTGTACCTTTTACCTTGCATCCTCGCCAGCACTAGTTATTGTTTGACTTCATAATGGCTGCCATTCTTACTGGAGTGAGATGGTATCTTGGAGTAGTTTTAATTTGCATTTCTCTGATTGCTAGAGATGGTGAGCATTTTTTCATGTATTTGTTGATTGATTGTATATCCTTCTCTGAGAAGTGTCTGTTCAGGTCCTTGGTCCATTTGTTGATTGGGTTATTTATTTATTTTTTGTTGTTTAACTTGTTAAGTTCTTTGTATACTCTAGAGATTAGAGCTCTATCTGAAGTGTGAGGAGTAAAAATTTGTTCCCAGGATGTAGGCTCCCTGTTTACCTCACATATTATTTCTCTTGCTGAGAAAAAACTTTTAAGTTTGAATATGTCCCATTTGTTGATTCTTGATTTTAACTCTTGTGCTATAGGTGTTCTATTAAGGAATTTGGAGCCCAACCCCATGAGATGAAGATTAGAGCCAACTTTTTCTTCTATTAGATTCAGAGTCTCTGGTTTGATTCCTAGCTTCTTGATCCATTTTGAGTTAACTTTTGTGCATGGTGAGAGAAAAGGATTCAATTTCACTTTGTTGTATATGGATTTCCAGTTCTCCCAGCACCATTTGTTGAAGATGCTATTCTTTCTCCATTACATGCTTTTGGCACCTTTGTCTAATATAAGGTAGTTGTAATTTTGTGGATTGGTCTCTGTGTCCTCTATTCTGTACCATTGATCTACCCATCTGTTTTGGTACCAGTACCATGCTGTTTTTGTTACTAATGCTCTGTAGTATAGTTTAAAATCTGGAATCGCTATGCCACCAGTTTCACTCTTCCTGCTTAGAATTGCTTTAGCTATTCTGGGTAGATACAGATACAGATACAGCATCCCTTTATGTTCAAAACACTAGAAAAACTAGGGATAACAGGAACTTACCTCAACAGTGTAAAAGCTATTTATGCTAAACCTCAGGCTAGCATCATTCTAAATGGAGAAAAACTGAAGGCATTCCCTCTAAAATCTGGAACAAGACAGGGATGCCCTCTCTCACCACTTCTATTCAACATAGTTCTCTAAACACTGGCCAGAGCAATTAGACAGATGAAAAAAAATAAAGGCATAAAGATAGGAAAAGAAGAACTTAAATTAGCACTATTTACAGATGACATGATCCTATACCTAGCAGACCCAAAAGGTTCTACCAAGAAACTTCTAGAACTAGTAAGTGAATTCAGCAAAGTGGCAGGATATAAAATTAATACACATAAATCAAAGGCATTCCTGAATATCAGTGACAAATCCTCTGAAATGGAAATGAGGACAACTACCCCATTCACAATATCCTCAAAAAAAAAAATAAAATATTTGGGAATCAACTTAACAAAAGAGGTGAAGATGAAGATGGAAAGATATACCTTGCTCATGGATAGGCAGAATTAATATCATTAAAATGGCCATATTACCAAAAGCACTTTATAGGTTCAATACAATGCTGATCAAAATCCCAATGGCATTCCTTGCAGAAATAGAAAAAGCAATCATGAAATTCATCTGTTCATTTCCTTTTCCCATATCTTCATTCTTCCCTGACCACTACATTCCCCCAAGTGTTTATTACCTTTGTGTTTCTCATCTCAATGATTAGTGATACTATTTTACAGTCATTCAAATACTTAAAAAACAGCCTTGATTTACATTTTTTTCCAGCCCTTTTGACAAGAAATCCATCACCAAGTTCCTTCCGCTTCACATCAAACATGTAAATACTGTATTTGCACACTTGCCACATCTGGGTTTCCATTATTGTCATCCTTGCCAATCAGGGACCCCTGAAGTATGTGGTGGTCTCTAACTTGTTTTCCTGGTTGAATAATTGTCATCCATATTACAGCATCAAGACTAACCATGATCCTTATGAAATATATATTAAGTAATGTCACTCTCTTGCTTCTAACAGAACAATTCAGACTATTTACCCATTTTCAAAAATTACCATGTAAGCCCTTAGCATACCATCTTGCACATCAAAAGTATAAAATAATTGTTGGTTATCTCTTCTCTCCCTCTTTTCTATGCACTTTAATCTTTCTACATTGTCATTTAATAGACCTAAAAAGTTTAAGACTGCTCTCAGATATTTGCCATGCTCTGTTTTACTTGAATTATTTGCTGATTTTGACAAAACAAATTTAATTTCTCTATTTCTGTGACACCGGAGCTGGATGCTTGGATTTCTATTTTCGACCAAGTGACAATGATTTGCAATTTGAAACATGAGTATTAGATACAAATAATAATATATCTGTGATTTTTCTGGAGAGAAAATCCATATTTGACCTGTTTTTACATTTTCAGCTTATCTGACACATAATCTGTATTCAATAAATGAATGAAATGATTTATAAATTTAGAAGTACAATGATAATATTTTTCTTAATCAGGTTATATTAAAGAGCATAGGAAAAAGGAGTACAAAACGAGAAAGGAAAGAGTAAGAACAGATAAGAAAACTATTTTATCAGAATTTGACACGTATTCAACTTGTACAGATGGTGAATGGATTATCAGAACCTTGGGAGTATGCTTGATATTCTTTGTTTAAATCAAAGTTCAAAATATCAAGAATGGCTTTAAACATACAGTCCAAGCACAAAAAGACAAGTGTTCTATGACCTTTATTATATGTGTAATCTAAAAAAGTAGAACTCATAGATTTAGAGAGTAAAATGGTGGTTACCCAAATTTGGGGACATGGTGTGAGTTGAGGAGATGATGGTCAAAGAATGCAGAATTTCATTTTTATTGGAAGAATAGGATCCAAATATCTATATGCAAAATAGTGACTATAGTTAATAAAAATATATTAACTACAATATTAAGTGTTCTCATCATACACATAAACAAAATAACCATGAGGCAATGCATATGTTAATTAGTTGTATTTAGTCATTCCATAATATATACATCTATTAAGACATCACACTTTATACCAAAAATATATAAAATTTGTTTTGTCAATTAAATTTATATACACACACACACACACACACACACACACACCATATTCTATGAACAGTCACATAGTTATTAATAAAGAAGTTTCTCTATTTGGATAATAATATTCATACATAAATAATCAAGTGTATGTAGTACATGTTTTAAAGGGTTTGACGTTTTTAATTGCTATTTAAAGACTCACATTACCGGGCCAGTTTTCTGCAACATCAGCAACTATTAGTCAGATTTCCATTGCTATAACAAAATACCTGATGTGTAAAGAAAAGGTTTTATTGTGGCTCACAGTTTTTGAGGTTCCAGTCCTTGACTCACAATATATTGGATTAATTGCTTTGGGCTTTTGGCAAGAGAGCACAACATGGAGTGGTGGACAAAAAGCATGTGTTAGAGAAAAACAATTTACATTATGGCCAGGGGACAAAATGAAAAAGGGGAAGGGGCCAGGGTAATGCAATTCCATTTGTGGACATACCCCCCCTCCAAAGGCCTCCAATAAGGCACCATCTCTTAAAACTTCACCACCTCTCAATAGCACCACCCTGGGGAATAAGTGTTGAACATAGGGACCTTTGTGGAATGTATATCCAAACCATAGCAGCATCTAACTTCCCTGAGATCAGAAAGTTCTCAAAACACTATACAGACACTATATAACCAAAGGAGGTCTAATATTTGAAGTATATAAAACTCTTTAAGAAATCTAATGATGTTGTCATGCTCTACAAATATTTTGATTTATTTTCTGTTACCTTAGAGATTGCTGTCACAAAGAACATATAATTAAATATTACTGCATTATTATGCTTAACTAATTAAGAACTGTGGAAATTCAAAACCCTTAAAATGGTGGCAAAAATAACCTGTTTAAAAACTTAAGTACCTACAACGTAAATAAATATTGATACTTAGCAAATTTAAACAATCTAATTTTATAAATGTATTTCATATATGTATATAATATGTATGATATAATAATGTACAACCTTTTTCAGCTATGCATATAACATGGGGATTCTTTTTCCCATACTATACTATTATTAAGATATTTCACAAGTTAAGGTATTTTATGTTTTATAGAACTAAATATAATGTAGTGGTGATCCTTTTGCATGTATGTTTTTGTTTCAGAATTCCATTATTCATGTAGTATAAATATCTAAAGGATTAATTTCCTCAAGAGTTCTGTCTTTATTATCATTTATTACATATTTTATAGAATTCAAAAGAAGTTTGTGTTCAGTTTTCATTAAACCTGAGGATCACTTTCTGTAAAAGCAGATCTTAATACGTTCAGCTCTATAATCCTATATTTGTTTCTGCATTTGCTTTGCTTCTGATCTTTTCTTTGCCTGTTTTTAAAATAAAATCTATTTATAATCTCTTTTCTCATTGCTTTTCTATTTTTTTAAATTTGTTTTTCAGTCTTCTTCAAACTATGCACCATCTTTTAGTTTTTATAGAAAGTAATGATTTATTTTGAATGTTTATCTAATTATAAGCTTGTCTATGAGATGACAAATGACTTCCACATATACACCTGCTTATGCAATCTATCTAATAAATAAATTAGTTAATTTTAAATAGAAACTAACATCTCCATTGTTGTTTTTTGTTTGAATAGTCTAGGATTTTAGTCCCTTTTAGTTTTATACTTTTGAAAACCTTTTATGTACTATATTTTCTTCAATAAGTAGTATATCACATTATATTGTATCATTATTTTTGTAAAAAAGTTTAATAAGGATTTTCAATGTTAGCTGTCATGCCCTTTTATTTGCCTCTCTTGTATTGAAATTCTTTATGCATATCTCATTGCACATTGGGATATTTTTAAAAAGGCTATATAGGTGTTATGTTCATTTATGATCTTTTTTCTATTTTTTTTTTTGTTATTTGTTTAGTTTGCTTGCTTCTTGTATTAGTTGTTGCTTTAAAGATGCACAAATATGCTGGTCATGGTGGTGCACATTTATAATCCTAGTGACCCAAGATTTTAGGTGTGCTGAGGCAGGAGGACCCAAGTTTAAGGACACTTTTGGCAACTTAGTGAAACACTGTCTCAAAATGTAAATATAAGGAAGTTGGGGCATATTTCCACATGATGAAGATTAGGGCCTACTTTTTCTTCTATAGAAAAAGTCTCTGCTTTAATTCCTAGGTCTTTGGTCCACTTTGAGTTGAGTTTTGTGCATGGTGAGAGATAGAGTTTAATTTCATTTCGTTGCATATGGATTTCCAGTTTTCCCAGTACCATTTGTTGAAGATGCTATCTTTTCTCCAATGCATGTTTTTGGCACTTTTGTCAAATATAAGATAATTTTAATTTTGTGGGTACTCTCTGTGTTCTCTATTCTATACCATTGGTCTATCAGTCTGTTTTGGTGCCAATACCATGCTGTTTTTGTTACTATTGCTCTGTAGTATAGTTTAAGGTCTGGTATAGTGATGCCACCTGCTTCACTCTTCTTGCTAAAGATTGCGTAAGCTATTCTGGTTCTCTTATTTTTCCAGATAAATTTCATGATTGCTTTCTCTCTCTCTCTCTCTCTCTCTCTCTCTCTCTCTCTTTCTTTCTTTCTCTTTCTTTTTTCTTTTCTTTGCTTTTTTTTGTATCAGGGAAACTATTGAGTCATATCCCCAGGCCTATTTTGTATTTTTTATTTAGAGACAGGGACTCACTGAGTTGCTTAGTGCCTTACTTTTGCTGAGGCTGGCTTTGAACTTGTGATCCTCCTGCAGCAGCCTCCTGGGCATTACAGGCGTGCACCAATGCACCCAGGTGCTTTTTCTATTTCTATGAGGAATGCCTTTGGGATTTTGATCAGAATTTCATTAAAGCTGTATAGTGCTTTTAAATCAAGAATCAATAAATAGGATGGAATCAACTAAAAGGTTTCTTCTCAGCAAAAGAAATAATCTGTGAGGTGAACAAAGAACCTACATCCTGGGAGCAAATTTTTACCCCTCACACATCACAAAGGGCACTAATCTCTAGGTTATATAAAGAACTCAAAAAGCTAAGCACCAAAAAAACAAATAACCCAATCAACAAATGGGCCAAGGACCTAAACAAACATTTCTCAGAAGAGAATATACAATCAATCAACAAATATATGAAAAAAATGCTCATCATCTCTAGCAATTAGAGAAATGCAAATCAAAACTACTCTAAGATATAATCTCACTCCAGTCAGAATGGCAGTTATTATGAAGACAAACAACAGTAAGTGTTGGCAAGGATGTGGGGAAAAAGGTACACTCATACAATGCTGGTGGGACTGCAAATTGGTGCAGCAAATATGGAAAGCAGTATGGTGATTCCTTGGAAATCTTGGAATGGAACCATCATTTGACCCAGCAATCCCTCTCCTAGGTTTATACCCAAAAGACTTAAAAACAGCATACTACAGGGACACAGCCATATCAGTTTATAGCAGTACAACTCATAATAGCTAAGCTGTGGATCTAACCTAGATGCCCTTCAGTGAATGAATGGATAAAAAAAGGTGGCATATATACACAATGGAATATTACTCAGCAACAAAAGAGAATAAAATCAAGGCATTTTCAGGTAAATGGATGGAGTTAGAGAAGATAATGCTAAGTGAAGTTAGCCAATCCCGACAAAACTAATGCTGAATGTTCTCTCTGATATAAGGAGGCTGACTCATAGTGGGCTAGAGAGGGGGAGAATGGAAGGAATAAATGAATTCTAGATAGGGCAAAGAGGTGGGAGGGAAAGGGAAGGGGCAGAGGATTAGCAAGGGTGGTGGAATGTGGTAGACATCATTATCCAAAGTACATGTATGAAGAAACAAATTGGTGTCACAAGAGATATGAAAAATTGTGCTGTATAAGTGTTGTAAGAATTGTAATGCATTCCACTGTCATTTGTTTTTTAAAAAATCAATAATAAAGAAATAAATATATAAATAAATAAATATAATAAAAAGAAAAAATGTAAATATAACATGGGGATGTAGCTCAGTGATGAATTCACAGGCCAAAGGGGGGGGGAGCACAAATATTTTGATGTGTTTTTCTCTTCATGTGTGCAAAATGTTTGTTGGCTACTGTGACTTTTCTCATAATCTTTTTCTCCTTTATTCTCTGAAAATAAATGATGTCATTTTCTTTTGGAATTTTATGTGGCAGAAAATTCCTAGGTTCTCCATTCATCTGTGGGTGGACATTAGATTGTGTTCATATCTGGACTGTTGTGAATGCTGCTGCAATAGACATGGAAGTGCAGATATTTCTTCAAGTTGGAGCTTTTATTTCCTTTGAATGTGTATTTAGAAGGGGGATTGTTGATCATACGTAGCTCTATTTTTAATTATACAGAAAAGTTCCATATATTTTTCCATAATGATATTACAATTTTATAATTCTATATAAGTGTGTTCCCTATTCTCTTCTCCAACTCAACTTTTGATAATAGCTCTTTTTACTAGAGTCAGATGATATTTCATTGTTATTTTTTGACTGATATTTCCATGATAATTAATGATGTTAATCACATTTTCGTATCTGTTGGTCATTTGTAGGTTTTTCTTGGAAAAATGTCTATTTAGTTCCTTTGATCATTTTAAAATGGAGTTATTGGGTTTTGCTGTTGAGTTCTATGATTCGCTTATAAATTTTAGATAATCTCTATAAGATATACAGCCTACAAAATTATACATTCTTAATGTGAAATGTCTTGCTTTTCATCTGTGCCTTTTAGGAACTAAACAATTTGTTTTGCAAAAAGTAATTAACTTGTTAATGTCTTAAACAGAAAGTGCTCTAATTCAAGCAAAGAGAACACAATAAACCATTGAGATAGAGATATTTGAATATTTAATTTAGCTTCTAAAATAACTCAATGAAGAAAATTAAGAAATTTTACAAGTGCAGTACTCTTTTCGTATCACAATAGTCTTTTGATTTAATGTGATTATTTTACCAATAAGAATGAGAAAAAATACATTGTCTAATAGAACATAATTGCTATTGGGACATATTCCAGTATTTGCCAATGTGATTAAACATACCATCTTAATAATGAATACTGTTATATTTATTCAAACACTGACAATTTTTCAAATCATAGTTATCAATCTGTTTATAGTAACCTTCTCTCTTCCATCCCTTAAGTTAGAAGCATTCTTATGCAAATGCCCTAACAATGAAAATGTTCTTTAAGCAACTGAGAAGGATTTATTAGGGAATGAAGAGGGATTCATCAAAAATATCTTTCTAAGCAATTAAGAAGTCATAAAAAGTTCTGTTTTGGGATCAGTTGAACAATAAGGTAAGCCTCAGAGATAAAGCTGTCAAATCACACAGTGACATGAAGATCCCTCTTCTAAACATAAACACTGATGCACATGCAGGTCATATAATATATTCAAATACATGAGTGAAGAAACATCAAAGCTAAGATTCTAATTCAAGCAATCTAGGTCCAGTGTATTTTTTTTCTGAATCTAAAAGAGGAATTTTCAATAGAAATTATAATTATAAAAATATATGAAAAAATTTAAAATTTCAACCAATCATTTGTTAATTCAAAGTAAGTGTATATATTTTAAATGACTGACTACTACGATTTAATATCAAATACAAGGTATGACAAGTTGAAAAAAATTGAAGAAAGGAAAAATATAAATGTGATTTGAACATGTGGTACTAAACATGAGGCTGTTCAATTATAGAGTAATAAAATTATGAGTCTAGGAATAAGATTTATTTTACGATGGGGATAGGAAAATTTCAGAATTATTACTAGATCTCAGAATAGATTCATTGAAAATAGGTTTTTTTTTTTAATAGCCTGGCTTTCTAAGGGTCATTTTTGGGGAAAAAAAAAAAACTGAACACAAAAGCAAAACACAACAACAAAAATCACAAGAACAACAAAATCATAACTTCTGTGCAGTTCTTGATCTAGATGTAATTGGTTTTAAGTACTGACTTGTAAATTATTTAAAATAAATCGTTAATTTATGTGAAACAGTTAAGTAAAAAAGACACTTGCCTCTTTAGTATTTGTGACTGTAAATTTAGCTCTGTTGCCATGGAGTCTGTAGGATAAAATACATTAAAATACATGTTTTACAACATTACTATTTTAACTACATAAAATCAGTGAGGATATTTTTCCTAATAAATTACGTGTGTGTGTGTGTGTGTGTGTATTTGATACAATTTGCATGTATAAAGTTTAATATTAATTACCTGAGGGCTAGGGCTGTGGCTCAGCAGTAGAGGGATCCCGCCTAGCACTTGGGTTCAATCCTCAGCACCACATAAAAATAAATAAATAAATAAAGGTATTGTGTCCAACTACAACTAAAAAAATAAAAACAACAACAACAACAACAACAAAACAAACTATGCCTGAGATTTGCAACTGGCAAATAAAGTGAGAGGGGTCAATTTTGGAGACTGAACTCTCAACCTGTGGGATGTGACATTACCTTCAGGTGAGAAAAGTCAGAACTGAATTGTATGGGGAGGCACCCAGCTGGTGTCTGCTACTAGAGAATTGCTTGCTGGGTCTGTAGGGGAAAACCCCACATAGCTGGTATCAGAAGTGATTTCTGGTGTGAATGTATGGTAGGATGAATGAACTGTTAGTATGAATTGGCTATTTGGTTGCATTTTTGGAACACACTGGGTGACTTTAATAGTTACTTACTCTGACTTCCTTACTTTCATTATCTACAAAATAAGCATAATCATTTTTTTCTCTGAATTATTGTAAAGATTTAAAATAATATAAACATGTTGAAAGAAATGTCTAACTCCTAATAAGTCAATGATAGATATAAAAACTGTTATTGCCAAAAACTATTTGAAAATAAATTTACTATTCCTGAAGTCTTAAATACAGCATTCCTAATGTTTGTTTTTACATTTTTCCCCTTTTAATTTTTTTACTTCTCTAATTCAGTTGGAATCGTACCAGATTTTTTGTATTTCTTAAAACAGCAACTTTCATAACAACTTTTTGCATGTTAAACAAATTCTTATTATTCTTATTTATGTTCAGTTGGAAAATGTCCCCATAGAGCCTGTGTTTTATAAAACAAATGATTATAAAATGGGGACATAATATTGGTGCTAAAAACTATCTAATTTTTCAAAGTTTACTAACATGTCAACCGAGGGCAGAGGAGAAAAGAATCTTGTGTCCCTCCATTCATTGGTTGAATTTGTATCTTTACTGAAACCTGTGTTTTTGGCTGGCCAGACAATGGCTGCAGCTCCTCTTCTGCTCCCCCATGCAAAGTGGTCCTTGACAGCTGCTAGTGAGAATGCACACAACCTTCCCCCAAGATTAAGGAGTCAAAGCTTCACACCCCTTTCCTCTGTAGATTCTGAAGTATCATGTTAATTCCCACAATAGAGATTCCTCCTGAGTGTCTTATGCAGCCAGGGGAGGAATGGCATCAAGAGTTCAAGGTGGGCTTACTCATTTGGAGTCAAAGGATGAGAATGGACTGGCAGTCTGTATGAAATTCCAGCACTCTGATTATCAAGGGAGAGGTGGAAGAATGGAGTTGGTCTCCAGTGAAGCAAAGGACACAACACTGAAACTTCTCTTAAACCAGTTTCCCCAGTTTTGTGTTTCAGAATAATGGGTTTCTAGAGAGTGCAAAAGAAAGAGATGAAGCATTGGGAACTTGGGCCTTCGGTGGTGTAGTATCACCACAGGAAGAGTACATATTCTGCAGGAGAGTGAGCTTCTCTTTTCCACATCCTTTCTGCTCTGATAGGATAAACCTGAAAAAGAGTTAGCCTCACCTCCAACTTCCAGTAATGTTTTTCTTGAAATCTCATTCCACCAGCAGACTTCAGAAAATACCTTCTTTTGCTCTAACTTTATGTGTGAAAATGGTAAAAAGTGTTCTAATATTTCTCTGAGAAATACTTGAAATGAGAGATACAGAGTGGATAATGGCACTGATCCTCTGGAAATAAGTTGGCAATGATTTAGACGTGGCACTGAATACAGCTGAGGGTATCTCACAAATCAACAGCTAATCTGCAGTTTGGTGGGACAATGGAAAAACCCATTAATTTAAAAACAGCCTGAGATGCTGTTTTTAGTTTTTCCAGTCTTCAGGAGATGCTTATGAATCCCAGTGCCAATAAGGTGACTGAATTGATCTATCAGGAAAGAAATATACGAGTAGGTATTATATTGAGACTATCTATCTGTTGAGGGGTGATCGTGGAGAAGGAAAAGGATGACCATACAGTAGCAAGAGGAGGACTCAGAGTTATAGCAATTGAATTTATTGAGGAAGAATAATAATAACATCCAAAATGCATTGAGTTCTCAGTATGTAGTCACCATCCTGAGTCTTTTGTTTTTAGGTAAATAACTTTTAATCCTCTTTTAACTCTCATTTTACTGTTGCCGACAAGAAGGCATAAAAAGGTTAACCAGCTTGCCAAGGTCCTATGTCTCTTAATCAGTAAAGCTGGGATGTCTTTGCACAAATCCTGAGTTTTGAACTACCATTTTGGGTTGAATTGTGTCCTTTTAAAACTGTATCTGAAATCCTAATCCCCAGTACCCCACAATGTGACTGTATTTGGAGCAAAGTATTTAAAGAGGCAAAACGAGGACATTAGGGTAGGCCTTAATCTAATAAGACTTGTGTCCTTAGAAGAAGAGGAAATTAAGACACAGAGATGCTCAGAAAGTCAATGTAAAGAAATATACAGAATAGGGTCTTCTAGAAGCCAAGGGGAGAGGACTTAAGAAGAGTCTAACCTGGATGATACCTTGTTCTCAAATTTCTACTTCCCAGAGCTGAGTAAACAAATTTCTGACTTCAAGCCATCCAATCCCTAGTACTTTTTTTGTAGCAGCTGCAATAAATGCAACAACTCTATTTGTGGCATTCCATCTATCCTTATTTGTACCCCCAAACCAATTTAATTGAACATAGAATTTATTGTGTCTATTTATCCAACGCAGTGAATTGAAAAAAAATGTAATCGAGATGAATGGATTAATGAATGAGCTAATGAATGTATATAAGTAGAAGGTGCAAAATTCTGTCAAGCCCTTGTGACTGCAGAAGCATCATTTCCTACTCTGTTCTGTAGTGCTGATGACATGTGTGAGAATCAAACTGCTTTCTACGTGAAAATTGAAGGAGGGTACATTTCCTGCTTGTAGGTATACTCCTATGCCATTCAACAGAAAGAGTTTGGGGTTGAAAAATAACAGACTCATTATCTGGGACTTTGGCCACCTACTATAACTCTGGTTCTCAATTTTTGTTTTCTTCTTTGTGGTGTGGGAGATTAAACCCAAGGCTTTGCGCTTGCTGAGCAAGCTATTTATCACTAGGCTACATCCCCACTCCTTGATTTTTATATTGTTAATAAACTATTTCACAGGCTTGAGATGATAAATCAACGAGACAATGTCCGTGAAGTGTTGAGTGAATATTTACTACTGTTGATATTATTAATACCACATTTTTATGGTGCCTGACATATAATAGATATTGAGTAATTGATATCTATTATTATTATTAACATAATAATTCTTAGACAATGCAATGAGTGATCAGAAGAACTTTGCTACTGAATAGATAGTTGTATCTGAAATGGTTGTAGCTAAATTACCTCCTTCATAGAAGTGACTATTGAAATTAGGGGAATTAAAGTAATTTTCCACATGTCACTCAAATGGTAGGACCAAGAAACTAGCTCATCTGATATCCAAGAAGCACTCATTTTATAAAACCATGTTGCTTTTTTAATGTGTGATGCTACTTTTTTTAAACTTTGGATTATAAGGCACTATTTATATAATCTATTTAAATGATATACAGTCCATGTTTGTTGAGTCAAATTGATTTACTTTTAACTGATACTCCCAAAATATAAAAATGTATTAATCCAGGTATATTTGACAAAAAAACAGCTACTTATTGAAGTGGTAGAGTTATATTTGTCTTTTATGAGGTAAATGCATTTTAAAAATAAAAGATGTGTGGAGAAAGCTCCGTCTTTGGAGACATGGGGAGTTCCAACCAATGATGTGGCACAGTGTAAGATATTAGGGCACCTAAGAAGAGCTGGGGAGTGTCAGGAAGGTCCACTTGAGATAAACTGCACCAAAGTAATATTTGCCTTGCCTACATTTGTGACTCCTGCATCAAATGATTAAGAGGGTAGACCTTAGTAAAAACTGCTTTTATCTTCTTCATGCCACAGTGGTAGGGTACACAGACAGGCCAAAGGAAACAAAATACCAAGATGCTTAAGAAAATTTTGCTTCAAATTGTTGGGACACAATTATCCATTGGTCTCTCAGTTTCTGCATTTCTTATTTGTCGGAATTAATAAAGTTACTTCCATATTCAGTAATTTCCTAGGAAGAGTGACAATACATGGCATAGAGTTATCCACAGTTATAATTTATTGCAGTGAAAAGAACAAAAAGTCACATCAGCAAAAGGACACGTCAGAACAGTCTAGAGGAAACCATGCATAAACATCAGTAGTCCTCTCCCAGTGTGGAGTCACACTGAACCTACTTAATTAGTCCAGAAAATAGTTGTGAAAAAATTTGTGATGTGTGACTATCTATCAGGTAATCTCAGGGAAAATTCTTGGTCTAGGATTTTTATTGGAGCTGGTCATGTGACACCCTCTGCCTAGAACATACCAATGTCCCAGACTCCCATAAGGGAAGCAGGTGTTCTATTTGTCCATATCATCTAGCACAGTAACAGTATACTGCTATTACAATTGGGAAGGTTTCATATCATGGCCAGAAAATGCTTATCATTTATGTCCCCAGATGCCAGCCATAGGTCAGTCTGATAACTGCTTACAAGGCCTTTCTAAGTTCTACTCTGTTAACAGTCAGCTACATCATCACAAAGAGCTTTTGTTCTGGACCATCTTTTCAAAGACATTTGTGTAGCAAACGGCCCAGTAAGATGAAGATTAAATTTTCCATTCAGGGCGAAGTTTCAGTATGTTTGCTTGTAAACCATAATCAAAGATTGGGTTTTTTTATGTTTGGATATCCTTAACTGGACAGCACTTCATTATATATTTACCATCCACAGCAGTCAACCATCCCACATCACTGCCAAGGGACTTGGGTGTCAAAAAGAATCTATGTGAACATAAAGTTCATGTTTCTGCTTTGCTGTACTAAAGCCTTTTGTCTGTGATCAATATTCATATCTTCAGTGAGCATCCTGTGTGTGTGTTGTGTGTGAGTGTGTGTGTGTGTGTGTGTGTGTGTGTGTGTGTGTAAAAGGCTAAATTGTCAGTTTTTAAGTCAGGTAAAATCTCAAAACCTTATAGCTTTTGATTCCAGTCATCTTGGAGTTCTTGGGGTACCTCTGGAAAAAAGTGGAGTTAATTGCAACTAGAGAACTGGAGTTCATGCAACTAATCTGGTGGGAGGCTAGCTACTGGAGGTGATCACACCCAAGGCATCTTTTATTTAATTAAGACAATGCAATTAATTACACATGTCACTCACTGGTAGAAATAGATGGCACTCTGCAGAATTTGGCTTATAAATTAGACATTCAAGAAAAGCTGGGGTAGACAGACTGAACTGGAGACTCTCTTTTAATCTTTTAATCTGTTGGATTTTATTTGAAATTCAGGGATAGATGAAGCTTTATTCTTCTTACCTTGTTATTTATATCCCTCAATACAATATCATTATGCTCTTTGAGTCTTTGGTTTTTGTTTTCATTACAAGTGAACATTTCTGCTTCTTTGCTTTTGTTTTCTGAGATATAATGTAAATTTAATAATCTTCTAGGATTTAAGATTGATGAGTTTTCATAATGGCACACTTCAGTGCGTATCACTATGTTTATAGCATATCAGAGTTCAAAAAGATGTCAGAGACATTTAACTTCCACCCCAACAAGATTTGGAATTATGTTGTCTAATAAAGTTACCACTTGCCACATGTGGCCCCTTACTCTTAAATTTTAACTAATTTAAGTTAGCTAAGATGCAAGGTTTACTTCCTTAACACAGAAACAACATTTCAAGTTCTTAAGAGCTGCTTCTCATGGTAGCAGGCCCTGACATATATTGTTAAACCACAGGACACCTCATATTTAGAACTTTGTAGAAAACGAATGTCTGTTTTGAATTAATAACCAAAAATATTAGAAAATGGCTTTCTTTATTCCAAATAATTTTGAAATTCATTCATGTTATTGTGTACATTGATAGTTTATTTTCTTTTTGTTTCTACATAATGTTCCACCTAACAGTTACACAAAAAAATTTATTGTCATTTATGTAAGAAACAAAAAAAAGAATTCTATTGTTCATGGATGTTTAGAGCACTTCCTCCTTTAGTGATTACAAACAAGGATGCTGTGATATCTTATAAAATTCATTTTTGTATCTATACTTTTTGTTTTCATTTCTCTTGAGAAAGTACATAGGGTAGTATTATGTATTCATAGGAAAAGTGTGAGTTAAACTTCACAAGATATTGCCACAAAGAAGCATATGCATAAAAGAACATACATAAAATATTACTCAGCAGTAAAATACAATTTACACCCACTAGAATTGGGGGAAAGATTATTAGGATGTATTGCAGTGGGAATCTCATATATTGCTAGTAGGTGAATAAAATGGCTTCTTCCAACAATAGTCTTATTGGGGTTTTTATTTATATTCCTCTATTAACTGAAGATGTTGGAGAGCTTTTCATGTGTTAATTAGGCATACTTAGATCTTCTTTTGTATTGTGTCTATTCAATTCTTTTGCACACTTAAAACAATTGGTTATTTGACTTTTAATTGTTAATTTGCAGGAGTCTTTTGTTTATTCTAAATATGATTATTTTGTCAAATATATTATTTCATAGTCTTTTTCAAGATTTAGACCTTAATTCATATACATGATGTGGCTAATTTTTCTTAACCATGGGAGAGTATGAGTCAAAATGAATCAGGGAGTATGCTATCAGCACAATGAATTCAAAGAGATACCAGAGCCAAGAAAAGTCAATTGGGCTCCTCTTCCTAAGAAACTTAAAATGCTAGAGAAGCATACAAAGGAAAAAACTGCTCCAATTCCTATAATTATTTTAAGATTTGATTTTCTTTATATGTCTTTTTAACATTTCTAAACTTGTCTAGCAAACAAAAACACACAGCCATTGAAAAGGATAAAATTCAGTAATTGCAATTATTTTAATAAAAATAAAGCTGACTGTTCACCATTTGCAATATTCAAAATTATATAATGGATACCACGTCAAAGATGCCTGCTAATTTTAGCACATAAAAGAGAACAAAATAGACAACAAAATCTATGCTTTGATAATAATTATGATTTTTTTAAAGTTCTATGTCTTGGTCTCACTTATTTATAGAATTTTAATTAATGAAATTACTAATAGACTTTTAAATTAATTCTTTAGTTTTACTTTCTGGGTACCTGTCACAAGTGAGCTATGCTATTAACGTAGACCAAACATATTTGTGTCTTTCCACAATATCAGAATTTATTGAATAGCAATAAATTCATAAGCTACACATGCCTTTCAAAGCTGCAATTCACTGAATACTCATGGGTCATGTGATAGTCATTAGGTGTGTAATTGTAAATTCTTTCTTTTTCTTTTATTTATTCTAATTTGTTATATATGACAATAGAATGCAATTCAGTTCATATTACATAAATAGAGCATAATTTTTCATGTCTCTGGTTGTACACAAAGTAGAGTCACATCACACACGTGTTTTCTTACATGTAGGTAATGATGTCAGTCTCATTCCACCATCTAATGCCAATCTTAACTATTAATATCTATAACTCAAGTCACACATCACACTTTACACAGTTATGTGTGTGTGTGTGTTTGTGTGTGTATGTTAATGTAAGGCTATGAAAGGGTTAAAGGATCCAGGAGGTTGAACTGAAGGCAAAGACTGAGAGAAAATAAACAGATAAGGATGCAAAGATTCACACTGTAGGTAGTCATGTAAGATTAAGAACTGACTAGGAAAAAATAAATAAGAACCCGTCAGAAGAATTTGTTTAGGCATAGAATTGCCAAAGTGTGAAACTTATTCTAGGTCAGGGTTTGGAAGGAGGGCATTTGTAGAGTGTCAGCTTGATGAGTCAGCTTGGAGGGGGTTGTGCATGGCCATCAGAGACAAGAAATGGTGCTGTGCTGAATCCTTTGAACAACTAATAAAAAATAAAAAAAAAAAAAAAGAACAGAAACAGTGGTTCCTGGCTATGGCAATGTTCCTAGACAAGGATTGTGGTGAATAACCAGGGGATGGGTTCAGTGTGCTGCCATGTTCAATCTTGGGGTACTCCATCATTTATGAGTCTCAGGTGAGGGGATTTCTTCATCCAGTGGTCTGGTGTGTTCAATAAGCTCATGAACCTGGTTTTTCTACTGCATAGTTGATACGTCATCCTTCCATATGTTCCTGGTTTAATTCAGTAAGTTCACAGGTGATCATTTTTACTAGCATGATTAATTTATTTATCAGTTCCTGTGTTATGGGTTGTGCCAGGCAAACAACAGTGGTTATATACTCATAAAAACAAGAATCTTTCTACCTCAGCACCTGTACTGAAAATGGAGCAACTCAGGTGGCAACTCATTGCTTTATGAAATGGAGTAACTCAGGGCTGGGCAAAGCCTGAAAATTATTGTTCTATTCAATATATTCAACATGGAGTAACTAGAGCAGGGCATAGGCTGTTGTCTGTAGTACATAATAAGCATAGAATTTTGAATGCATATGTGCTATTTATAATAAAGTTCTGAAATTTTAAAGTATGGTATTCAGAAGGCAAGAATACATACTTGTATGTACTCTAGTAGTTTTCCTTTTAGATTTTGCAAGTGAAATCTTGAACTTCTAATATAGAAAATACAGAATTTTTTATTTAGTTTGGAAATACTGTAGATAGCCAAGTTGCATGGTTCCTTAAATAGAAATGCTCATAAGTGTCCCCATACACTTATTCAAACAAATACACACACACAGGACATCAGAAAATATCTATGAATTTGCTCATATACATCTTGGAGATTACATACAATTCACCTACAGCTATTATATATTTCTACTTTCTCATGCCATATGCATTCAAATAAAAAGCAGATGAATCAAACATGTAGCTGAAACAGTCAATATTTTTTTTCCTTCACTATTGAAAGCTACTTTAAATTTAAATGACATCCAAAGAAGGAATCAGAATTAACAATACATTTCTATTTTCAACTCCATCTTCACTGTGTATACACTTACTTATGCAGGAACACTGTAATCACACAGCCACAGCCACACAGGTACAAACACTTATGGAGATATTCACACACACACATATGCACATACACACAGAGTCACACATTCCTCAGCCAATAAATTTGCACAATGTCCTATAACTGTCCACAGGGAATTTTCAGTGTAAGAGATAGTTGAGCTACAGTTTGAATATAGAAATATGGACAGACTCAGGCTATCAGATTACCAAAGAAAATAAAAACAAGACTAAAATTGCTCGGTTGAAAGGTGGGCAATGACAGATGCCATTTACCTCTGGGGTCTGAAAATTACCCCTTCCCAGGGAGAAACTCTAATGCACATTTTGATTCCAATTTTGAGCGATGAAGAAAAAAGTTACATTTATAAAGAATATGGGATTTCTTCTTTTTGAGTTACAAAATGGACCCTGATTTTAAGGAGATAAAGAGATTTCTAACTGTTTTCTCCACAAACTGAAAAGCCTGGTCGTATTAAGAGTGAGCTTCCTTTCTCTGGAGGTATTCAAGCAGAAACTGCACAGCCACTACGCCTAAGCCTTTCAGAAGACATCAATCCATGAGGCAGCCAGTTAAATTAGATGCCCTCTGAGGTCACTGCCAAACTGCAGTTTCTATAAATCTACCAATTGCTCCTTATTTTAACATGTCAACACCATTTTATCAGAAGCAAGCATCTTCTAACATGGTTGTTTTATATATATGAATGAATGAACAGGTGAACAGGTGGGTATATATTCATGTGCATTAAAAGAAGAGGACACGTGGATAACCATTTATGCTTTCTCTACTTATTTTCATATAAATTACCTGACTGAGGCTAAAACAATTTTTTGAAATTATCTACCTATATTTTTCAGGAATACAGTTTCTAAATTAAAGTACTCCAACTAACTGAAATAGTAGGGAGCAATTGACTAATCAAAGAGTTTGGATCTTTACACTTTTTCTTTCAGATAGAAGAGATGCATTAGAAACTCCATTGTGTTCGAAGTAAGCAAAAATGATGATCCTTCCAATATGTTCAGCTAAAATAAATTAATTATGAAAAACCTTTTGGTCTTTGAAACTCCAAAGATTTGTGAGGGTCAAGTAAAGAAGAGGTTTTTAAGAAAGGTAAAGTAAAAAGGAGCTCTGATTGACTGAGATGAAGTTGCAGAAGTAAATTAAAATCATTCAGAATAAATAAAAAGGCAGAATCCAGCATAATTGGGTTTTGTAATAGGATTGCCAAGATAGATTCACATTCAAAATTGTATGATGTCTTCTGTATCCCTGGTTACCACTTAGCAAGAGACACCTCATCTGCAACCAGACACACGTCTTTTAATTAACAGAAAAATATTAACTTTTTAAGAAAACAAAGTGAGAAAATTTATAAGGATGAATCATTGTTTTCTATGTAAGGATCAAAAATCTGCTTTAGTGCATAACATCAACAAAATTGTTTGAAAGCATACTGTTCCTATATACATAATGTAACACTGAGCTACACATGAAGGCTTTTTTATTGTTTTATCATTATTTAGAAAATCATTTAAAGAAAAAAAATGCCAGCCTGACTTTCTTTCTATAGGATTTAAATGGCAATCTTGTTCAAGCTGTCTTAATGCTTACATATCCAATTTGTATTCTCTGTCTGTATGTTTGAAATACATTATTTTTCAATCATGTCAATGACATTACCTATACATATTTCATCTCTTCGTGAAGATAGTAAACTACAAAAAGTCGTGAATTATTCTTTTCATTTATGCCTTCAAAATTTACACAATATTTTTAACCACTAGATATTCTAGTGGTTAAATATTCTAGATATCTGTTTTGCTAAGCCAATCATAATTCCACATTTTTTTTCTCAAAACTAATCTTCAATTAACCACACCAAATTAACTTCTTGGGCTCCGGAACTGACATATGGAAGAGCTTGCCAATAAACGGGCGACCTGTTATCTACCTCAGCCCTGCGACCTCTCCTTAGACCTCCCTCCCCCTCATTGGATGTTCAATTGTTCCAGTACTATTTCTTGAGAAGACTATCTGTTCTCTAATAAATGGCCTTTACTGAGATTTAAAAAAGGAAAGAAAGAAGGGAGGAATGAATAAAGGAAGAAAAGAAAGAAAGGAGGGAGAGTATAATAAGAAATTCAAAATGATAAAACTTATGGAAGATAACATAGGAAAAAATCTTGGGTGATCTGTGTCATGTGGTGCAGCATCTTCCAGTCTTACATGTATAAAATAAAATGCTCTCAAATTCTCTTCAAAAATATTCTCATAATTCAGATTACAAGCTATATTATTCTATTTTTAATGTTTTTGGTTTTTAGCATTGAGACAAGCCAAAATTATACATTTTCCTTACTGAAAATATTTAATCATGTTATGGAGGTTTTAGTAAGTAATTCCATTTAAGTATATTAATGTTGATTCTTCTTTACATTCCAAATGTCCCTGCCCCAGACTTAGTCCAGCTTACGAACACACATGGATTTTTGAATGTGTACATATACACACAGGTACACAGGAGTGCAGAAACAGAGGTCTTCCTCATAAAAAAAAAAAAGTTGCTAAGAATTCTTAAGAAGCCTTAGCAGATTGAGATGCTTCATTTATAAACCATTCTAGAGATGATATTGCTGTAGAAAATTGTGTAAGTAGAATTTTATTTTGTAATTTTGTTGTGCCTGCAAGGAAAATATCAGTATCCATAAATATTCAAGATTGGATTCATGAAAAAGAAAAAAAATAATAAATGAAAAGGGAGATGCTAAATATCCTGTAATTTACTGAAACTGAAAATCTACACCTGTATGTTTCCATGACAGATGTAAATATAACTTATTCCCTCTGCCAACAAAATATTAAGAAATAGAAATGGCTGGATTAATTTAAGAAATTGAAATTTAGACTGTATTTATTTCAATTTCATGCTCACCAAAAAAATCAGATTGTATTTTAATACCAGTATTGGTAAATATTTTGGAGTATTTTCATGCATTCCTTGGCCAAAGTTTTATGTTAATGAGTGTGATAGTTTATTATTTCCTTCATTGGCTCTTTGGACAATAGAAGCTGTATCTTATCTCTTTACTGAATCTGAGGGCTGACACTGACTTCTTGACTCACACATGTTGGAAATACAGTATAAGATAACTGTAGTCATAAGCTTTGCCATGGTTTAGATTTCTGGCTTCTGGAGAATTAGTCATGAGGTGTTGTGTAATTCTAGAATCACCAAGTCATAAAGAAAACAGCCTGGTTAGTTTAAAAGATTTATAGTTCTATGTCTCTTAATTAAAAACAACAACTGTTATGATTTGGATATGAGGTGACCCCCCAAAAGCTCATGTGTGAGACAATGCAAGAGGGATTAGAGGAGAAATGATTGCTTTATGACAGTTTTAACTCAATCAGTGAATTGATCCTCTGATGGGATTAACTGGGTGGTGACCAAGGTGGGTAGGGTGTGGCTAGAAGGTAGTAGGGTATGGTAGGGTGTGGGTAGGGTGTGGATCATTGGGGGAGTGCCTTTGGGGTACATATTTTGTCTCTGAAGAGTGGAATCTTTCTCTCTGCTCTCTGATCATCATGTGAGCTACTTCCTTCTGTCACTGTTCTACCATGATGTTCTGCCTCACTTCTAGTCCTGAGGAATGAAGCCAACTGTCTATGGCCTGAGATCTCTAAAACTGTGAGCCCTCAGATAAACTTTTCCTCCCCTAAAATTGGTTTTTGACAGGTCTTTTAGTAACAGCAGTGGAAAAAAAAAAAAAAAAAAAAAAAACTAATTAAAACAACAACAAAACCAGAAAAACAAATCCAGAAATTTGGACTACTTCATGAATTTGTTAATAAAACAATTTTAGGTTAGCAAACCAAAGAGTGGAAATTAAGGAATTTTCTATATTCTAGTGACATGATGTTGAATACTTTTTCATGTGCTTATTTGGCCACCCATAAATCGTTTTTGGGTAGAGGTATCTGGGTATCTTTCCCATTGGAAAAAAAAATATTGTTGTATTTAAGGAGTAAATTATATGTTTTAAATACAAGTCATTTTTCAAATGTATGTTTTGCAAGCAAATACTTTTTCCATGTGTGGCTTGACTTTTCATTATTTTAATAGTATTTTTTTCAAAGGAAAACTTTTAATTTTAATGAAATGCAATTTATCAATATTTTATTTCATGGTACTTTGGTGTTATGTTTAAAAATTCTTCACAAAACCCAAGATTTTTTCCTATGTTATCTTCCATAAGTTTTATCATTTTGAATTTCTTATTGAAATTACAATGTATTTTGAGTTAATTTTTGTAAAAAGTATCTAGAATCCTCCCTCCCCCTCATTGGATGTTCAATTGTTCCAGTACTATTTCTTGAGAAGACTATCTGTTCTCTAATAAATGGTCTTTACTGAAATTTAAAAAAGGAAAGAAAGAAGGGAGGAACAAATAAAGGAAGAAAAGAAAGAAAGGAGGGAGAGTATAATAAAAAACTCACTCTATTAGGGTCTCACAAAAGAGTTTCCCTTAACCCATTAAGTCCCAGATTTTCAATTCTGGAAGTATTTCAATGGAATTGATACAGGTGCATTAAAATAGGTGGCATAATTTTCTAGAGCTTATATATCTTTCATATATATATATTTCATACATATGTATACGAAATATATACATATACACATGCATTCTCAAGTGCTCTAATCACTTGCCTATTATTTTCCATAAAAGAATACACCTCTAAAACATAATAATTATTTCAAGGTTACCATAAGTGGCATGTTTATTGCTCAATTTAAGTCTTTATAGGTGTCCCATAAGGGACTATGAGACAAAATAGGTTAAGGTTAGGTTTTTGTTAAAGGAAACATAATGCTCTAAGTGTATTTCAAATGGCTACTTTCCTCCTTCCTCTGATGGCAATACCAGGAGACATTCTCTAATATTCACCCTGAGAACTTACTTAGGTTTCTGGAGACAAGACTGGCAAAAGTGTAAGGGTCCCCTGACATGTTTGATTGGAGCATGTCCACACTAAGCCTCCAGCAATTCGTCAATCACAGTACAAGTGTTTCAACTGTCACTGTCCTCAAAGGCGGCTTCTGCTCTGGTTTTCTCATCTTGGTAAGCTACGATGGAGCTAAGCTATTGTTTTTCAAATTGTGCTACTTCTTTCTTGTTCAATGACAGACTGGAGTGATGATTTCCAAGTGCTTTACATGTCAATCCAGCAAGCTGTAGTCCATCTTTTTTTACCAAGTTTTAACAGTAACTTCATGATAACCTTTAATTGGTCAATTATTTTGGCTGCTAGGATGTTGTAAGCATAAAATAATATTAGATAAGATTAATATTTTCAAAAACTGTAATAGTTTAAAAGACATTTAAACAATAATATTAGATAAGATCAATATTTTCAAAAAAATGTAATAGTTTAAAAGACATTTAAACAGAATAGTATTTGATAGCAAAATGCAATCTTCACCCATTCATTGATTTCTCTTAAAAAGCAGCTGGTAAACACCATATCTCTTCCTCACATATAAAGAAATAAAATGAAGGAGTAGCATATGGAAGCCAAAATGGAACTTGCAGAATGTTTAGGTGCAGTAAGTTTACAAAAGATGAAGTTACCTGAAGAAACAGTGGCAACTGCCTTTGCCCTAAGATCAGTTTATCTTCTAGAGGAAGAAGGAAGAGCAGGGTTTCAAAAAGTTCTTGCTCGCATATTCACTAACCAAGGTTTGTTTCACTTTAATGGTAAAAAAAATGAGGTCAGGTATGTGCTTAAGAAAACTCTGTTCCTGGGCTTTTCTTGGTTGGTAGGCTTTTTATGGTGTTTTCTTTGAAAAAAAAAAAGTTACTAGTTGATTCTGATACACACTACTGTGCCTCTCCTTAATAAATTCTATGTTAGGTGGCGGGGGTGGAATCCAGATTTTTAATGCCTTCTTTGGAAATGGTTTGCTTGAAATATAAAATAATAAATGATAAATATACAAAGATAAAACCTCTTCTTTTAACAGTGTCTCTAAAACTGAAAATTATGCTCTTATTAAGTGTCATTTGGTTTTAGAATCACATAATTTTATTACTGTAAAAATCTTTTTTTTTCTTTTTTTATTTATATATGACAGCAGAATGCATTATAATTTTTATTACACATATAGAGCACAATTTTTCATATCTCTGGTTGTATACAAAGTATATTCACACCAATTCGTGTCTTTATACATGTACTTTGGAATGTTTATAGTATCACAATTCACGATAGCTAACCTGTGGAGCCAACCTAGATGCCCTTCAATAGATGAATGGATAAAAAAAAATGTGGCATATATACACAATGGAATTTTACTCAGCAATAAAAGAGAATAAAATCATGGCATGGCATTTGCAGGTAAATGGATGGAGTTAGAGAAGATAATGCTAAATGAAGTGAGCCAATCCCGGAAAAGAAAAAAAAAAAAAAAAAACAAATGCCAAATGTTTTCTTTGATATAAGTAGGCTGATTCATAATGGGATAGGGAGGGGGAGCATGGGAGGAATAGACTGACTATAGACAAGGCAGAGGGGTTGGAGGGTAAGGGAGGAGGCATGGGGCTATAAATGATGGTGGAATGTGATGATTATTATGGTGTCTTCTATTTCATTGCTTGAAAAATTATCTATTTAAATTGTGTATGTCCTCCTGATTCAGTTTGGGTAGATCATATGTCTTTAGAAATTTGTTGATGTCTTCAATATTTTCTATATTTCACTATCATCTATAACTAATTAGAACAAATTTAAAAACAATAGTGAGAACAGTAGAACAAAAGAAGGGGATCAGGAGGAGGGAGGGGAAGGAAAGGGGAGGTATTAGGGAATGAAATTGAGCAAATTATACTGTTTCTTGTGTGCACATGTGAATATATTACAACAAATCCCACTGTTATGTATAATTATAATGCACCAATAAAAAGGAAAAAAATATCTTAAAAATTATAAAATCCAAACTATAAGTAAACAGATAAGCAGAGTAGAGTAAAAGGGATAGTGGATGGGCAGAAGGGGAGAAAAGAGTAGGGAAGTACTGGGGAGTAAATTAGAACAAATTATATTCAATGCTTTTATAATTATGTCAAAATGAATCCTATCATTATGTATAACTAAAAAGAACTAATAAAGAATTTTAAAAACTTAAAAAAAGAAACATCTTTCAATATGAAAATCAATGGAATAGGACAAAGCCTTTCTACTCTAATAACATAATTTAATAACATTCAACATTACTGAGTCTTTATTAGGCCAACATAACACAGAGATTTCTTGTTGGTCAGGGTGAACTTGAACATTCCAATTCAGCTTTTCTTACACTCTAAATAGATCATATTGATGGTCTATAATCAAGTGCAGAATACAAATTATTTGTATTAACTATTGTAGTGTGAGATTCACCAAAATTTGTGTATGTTCAGATCCTTAAAAATCTTTAGATGGCAACATTGTGTCTTATTTGTAAATGGCTATACTCAGCAATCAAAGAGAATTTTATTACTGCACCTGAGTGGCAGCTATTCTTACTGAGCTGTGTTAGTAGTCTTTATTTTGCCAGTTTCCTCCAATTACTCAAGGGGGTCATTATGTTCTTACATAAGACAAGCTTGACCTGATTTTATATCTGTGCCCTGCAGGCATTTTGGTTTGTGATCACACTCAAGACAATCAAGCTTGATCACATTTTAACACCCTTGACTCAGGTATAGGTAACATCTGTAATTTATTTAGACTTACAAGCCCAGAGATGCTGTGCTACCTCTGTGACTATCTTCAACACTTCTCTCTCTCCATCGTATATGCCTGATCCATTACTTTCATAACCTTTTCATTTCCCTGATTTTTCACTCTGAGCTTGGAGCTCCAAAGTAATTTATATCCAGGAACTGAATCTCCTATGCATAACTTATGTTTAAATCTTTGATTCAGCTTAGTTGGGTCACTTAGAACTAGGAAGTTTAAAAATGAAGGCTACTAAGCCTCCATTTTCCAAATAAATCTATGGATAGCTCCCTGGCCCTTTTCTCTGACCTGATGTAAGCTTAGGCCATACTTTTGTATACTGAAACAGTGCGTCATGGCCTCAGGCAGTGGTAGAAGCCCAGGGACCTGAATCAAAAGAGCTCACATTGACAAACTGGAAGAGTCCCAGCAGATGGGAAACTAAAGAAATAAAGCCTAAATGAGAATAAGAAATGTTTGACAATTACTTATTATCAGAAAGTTTTAATAAGCATAAAATTATTCTGGTATAGGAGAAATTTTGCATTGAAACGGAGGCCTTTTCTTTCATTATAGTTGATACTTTGAGAAAAAGACCAGAAGAGATTTATCCACTTATAATACAAGATTAAAATTAAATTTTTAATCTTTTCTACATTGAAACAACTCTCTTCTTTTTTTTATTTTTATGAAGATTGTGATCACTTAATTTGTACAGTTCCTTTCAATAATGCATACTTTTACATTCACACATGACACTTCTCTTTGGTGACTGAATTGCCTTTGGAACATCTGTAGAATGGCATTTGTATGAGTTTTCTTTAAAGTCTTATTTTATAAAGCATTTGTGAGTCACAGGGATCATGGCTGAAGTTATTTGCTCAGTAATCCTTCATGTTTCTTTAGACTCTGCCTTCTTTTAAACATAACACTTCTCAATACATAGAAGAGATTCCTCTGAATAATACTGTAACACAAAACTGTTTTCTCACCTGCCATGGAAGGAGAAACAGGGGCTGAGCTGAGGTAAAGAGGATATTTTCTAGCCTTATAAGAAGGTTGACTCCTGCAATAGCATTTTTACCCATAGAATATGGTAACTGTCAGAGCTAAGAACTCTCGGGATCTATGGGGATCAGGCAGAGCATAGGATCATCTCCTGAGAATGCTGCCCCTGGAGTAAGGGAATCCAGAATGGAAAGTTCCAGACATCTTATAGACACAACTCTAAAAGAAGGAAAGTGGGGAGGGTTGAGAATGGAAAAGTACTGCCTAGGCCAGCAATCCAGACATGCACTGGGCCTGTATCCTCCACGGAAACTTCCTCCAGAGACTACATACACAAGCTGTGCACCATGGCTGGTGTGAAGAAGGCAGGTTTCCAGTGAGGGTGGATAGGTTAGCTCTTGTAAGAAAAATTATATTCATTTCCATCCATGTGTCTCTGTTCATGCTGTTCCTTTTCCTCAGAAAGGTGAAGGAGGTTCTGTTTCATAATCCTTTCCATATAATGTCTTTGTGAATTATTTGTTTAAAACCTACCTCGGTCCAAGAAAAACGGTCTCATTTTTAAGAGTTACATGAGAAATAGATTTTTTTCATTACCACACATTTTTCTGCATACATTGATGGCACTATATAAAAATTATGGACAGCATTGAATTGAAAACAGGAATTTCTTCACTCTCTCTAACTGAATCTCTTCACCCAATAGTTCCCTTATTTTTCTGTTAGCCTCACACATTAGTTTGCCCTTCTTATTTTATTTCATTTAGGTTCTTAAACTGATTCTTGAATGTCAACATTGTTACTAATGTTAAAATAGTGTGTTCCTTCTCAAAATTTCTTCCAAAATCAACACTCCACAGCTGGAAGAAATCCCTGTTGAACTAGCGCTTGTAAGACATGTCAGGCTCAAATCCTCAGCCCCAGTGTTGATCTGCAGAGGGAGGTTGTACAAGGTGATAATACAATAATTATAATGATAATAATATAATAATGAATTAGTCTTAGCATTTATGCACTACACTGCACATGGTATTGTTTGTAATAATTATATGACTTACTGTTCATTTGTTACCCTGCAAATAGAGAATATTTTTTCCCATTTAAAGTTGAGGATATAAAAATTTAGAGATTACACTTACTTGCCTGGGTTCAGGCAGTTTGTGAATGACATAGCCAAAAGCCATACCCAGGTATATATCTTCCTTGAATCTCATTCTCTCTTCTAATTACTTTTTATTACAGTCATCATTTTGGTGGTCACTGCCTACCAAGATGTTTACTAGATAATTATGGTCAATAAATATCTGCTAAATGTATGAATGGACTAATGAATAAGAGATGGATATATAGATGGATAGAAGAATAGGTGGTGGTTTCATGGTTAGGAATAATCACAAAAATGGTTATATGTAAGGAATTAAAGTCTAGACCAGATAATGAAGATCCTTAATACAAATGTAGATCAAAAACTACAAACAGTACACAGAAACATTTAAATGTTTTATATTAATTAATATAAATAATTATCTTTTCTGGGAAGTATTCAAATAGAGAGAGCAACATAACAGAAGTTTTAAAATATTAATGTGCACACCACTAATATAAAATGTATATTAACATACAAATTTCTGTCTCCACCTCAGAGATTCTGTCTTAGGTGGGGTTGAGGTTGGGCTGTGGGGTATATATTTTAACAGTTACTCCAGATAATTTTAATGCAAAAATCTGTGAATTACACTTTGGTAATCTGCTACTGAAAGAAAGTGGCCAATATTTTTCTTCCTACCTTATCCTCAGAAAGATGTCGAAAAGAATAATTTAATTCTTAATAGAGTCTCACTAGAATGATCCATTTACAGTGCTTTGGTCCATGTCGTAGCTTCAATTCCAGGAGTCTCAGGGGTGTCCTAAACCACTCAAATGGGGCTATTCATGCCCCACAGATCAGCATCACTTAAGGCTAGATGCTCTCTGGCTATTCTGTGTGGCAGTTTTCACCAGACAGCAGCAAGACGGAAGGCGGTGACGACAGGACTTCTGGGCATCTTGGGAACTGGCCTCATGCTGCTCTCAGCTTGCTGGTCTCAAGCTTTGCTGTCTAATTTGATCTTCCCTTACTCTACATCTCCCTCCTGCCTCTTGCTTCAATATTAACACCTTTCCTTAAAAAAATGCAAGTTTACATGGACAGCATGCCTTTATTTTATTTGTTTATTTTTATTTTTATTTTTGCAGTGCTAAGGATTAAACCCAGTGCCTCACAGATGCTAGGCAAGCGCTTAGCCACTGAGCCCTAGCCCCAGCACTTTTCAACTAGTCTGAGAGATGGAAAAGCCTTTTAATGATATTTTATTTGAATCTTTCTGCATTAATCGCTTTTTAATTCAGTTTTATTTTTAATTGACACATCACAATTGTGTAAATGTATGGGATATAATGTGATATTTCAATATATATATATCATGTAACAACTAAATCAGGATGATTCACATATTCATCACCTCAAACATTTATCTTTTTTTTTTCCATTTAAGCATTAAAAATCTTCTCTCCTAGCTCTTTTGAAATATATAGTACATTACAGCCGATCATAGGCACCCTAACTGTAACTCTGCCTCTTGACCTATTTTTCCCCAGTTCCCAATCTATGGTAACTTTTCTTTTACTCTTTACTTCTATGAGATGGTCTTTTTTTTTCATTCCACATTAGATTTTCTGTACCTAGCTTAATTCACTCAATATAATGTCCTCCGGGTTCATGTATGTTGTTGCAAAGATAGTATGTCATTTTTTTTTAAGAAACGTAGTAGACAAATGTTTGCAGTCTTTATCTTCTGGTTCAACAATGAATGACTCTAATTTTTCAATTTAAGAAAAGGGAAGATGATCAGAACACCAAAGACAGAGCTTATGAAGGGGCAATGGCAACCCTTAAAATCAGAGTAGTCAAACAGAGGACACATTCCGAGTCCTTGGGAAATAACATTATCATGATCTGGATCATGAGAAAATTCTGCAGTATGCATTAGAAGTGTGTAAATGAAGGGATGAAAAAGGCAAAGGCTTTCTGATTTTTAGTGATACAGCTGATATGTTCTTCCCATTGACTCTTTGGATATTGGTGAGAGGGTTAATATGTTCCCCCCAAACCCAATTTTACTCTCAGAATGTTGGCAAGATATTACAAGTATTAGATGAGAGAATTCTCTAAGAAGAATTTATCATTTTGAAGGAAAAAGAATATATAGATTTTAAAACTCAGAAATCTTCCAACAATTTATTGAGTGGTTATTCAAATTATCGTGTACCTGCTACTAAGCAATCTTTTCCATGTACTCAGAGGTTCCAAGAAGCTTTCCAGTGCCTCATTCTTAGTATACTAGTAGCCAAGGATGCTAGGTGCTTGAGAAAAGTTTTTGCACGAAAGATGTATGCAGACAAAAACAAGCAAAAAGAGAAGTTAAAACTGAACTAATCCAGAATAATTTTAAGAATTCTATAAAAATTATAATAAATGCCAAGTAATAAATAGCTAAAAGAAAATTTAAACATTTTTAGGATGAAAGCCTAAATAACAGAATATGCTATTTATTACAATATACAATGAAGGTTAGTAGACGACATCTACAGCTAAATTTTTAAAAATTCCCTCTAAGTACAGTATAAGCATATTCAGTAAGAGCATGGATAAATGGAAGAATTACATTAGCACTCAATTAGGACTAAAATAGCCAAGGTTAGTTATTTCTATAGTGTAAGAATCAGGGACTGGGGATATAGTGGGGAAAAGCGAGGGACAGAAACATGAAACTGTTGTTTGTATTTTACTATTTTTTTAATTGTAGATGGACATAATATCTTTATTTAATTTTTATGTGGTGCTGAGGATCAAATCCAGTGCCCTCCACATATGAGGTGAGCCCTCTACCACTGAGCCACAAACACAGCCCAATGTTGTTTGTTTTTAAATTAAGTCTGTAGCATTATTTTATTCTTGAAACATTCCTGTGTATTATATGATAATAAATAAGGGCATGTTACGAATTATTGTATTGGTATTCCCCAAAAAACTAAAATTTTTCATAATGTGTGTCTTTTATCTGCCAAATGATAGAAAGTGTTATCTTTGTGCTGACATTACAAAATACTGGAATCTGGGTAATTCATGAAAAATGGAAACTTGCTTCTTACGCCTCTGTAGGCTGGGAAGTCCAAGATCAAGGTGCTGTCACACAGTGTTTGATAAGGTTTTTTTTTTTTTAATTGATTTTATTTTTTTAAATACATGACAATGGATGGCATTATAATTCTTATTACACATATAGAGCACAGTTTTTCATATCTTTGTATATAAAGTATGTTCACGCCAATTCATGTCTTTATGTATATACTTTTTTGCATTACAATTCTTATTACACATATATAACACAAGTTTTTCATATCTCTGTTTGTATATAAAGTATGTTGAGGCCCAATTAATGTCTTCATACACGTACTTTGGATAATGATGTTCATCACATTCCACCATTCTTACTAATCCTCTGCTCCCTCCCTTTCCATCCCACACCTCTTCCCTATCTAGAATTCATCTATTCCTCCCAGGATCCCCCTCCCTACCCCACTGTGAGTCATCTTCCTTATATCAGAGAGAACATTCAGCATTTTTGGGGGGGGGGAGATTGGCTAACTTCAATTAGAATTACCTTCTCCAACACCATCCATTTATCTGCAAATGCCATGATTTTATTCTCTTTTATTGCTGAGTAAAATTCCATTGTGTATATATGCCACTTTTTTTTATCCATTCATCCACTGAAGGACATCTAGGTTGGCTCCACAGTTTAGCTGTTGTGAATTGTGCTGCTATAAACATTGATGTGGCTGTGTCCCAGTAGTATGCTGATTTTAAGTCCTTTGGGTATAGTTTGAGAAGAGGGATAGCTCTGTCAATTGGTGGTTCCATTCCCAGATTTCCAAGGAATCTCCATACTGCTTTCCATATTGGCTGCACCAATTTGCAGTCCCATCAGCCATGTATGAGTGTACATTTTTCCCCACGTCCTCACCAACACTTACTGGTGTTTATATTTATAATAGCTGCCATTCTGACTGCAGTGAGATGATATTTTGATTTACATTTCTCTAATTGCTACAGATGATGAGCATTTTTTCATATATTTGTTGATTGATTGTATATCCTCTTCTGAGAAGTGTCTGTTCAAGTCCTTGGCCCATTTATTAATTGGGTTATTTGTTTTGTTATTGTTGTTTTTGTTGTTTTATTTTTGGTGCTTAGCTTTTTGAGTTCTTTATATACCCTAGAGATTAGTGCTCTATCTGATGTGTGAGGGGTAAACATTTGCTCCCAGGATGTAGGCTCTCTGTTCACCCCACAGATTGTTTCTTTTGCTGAGAAGAAACTTTTTGGTTTGATTCTTGGTTTTAATTCTTGCACTGATAAGAATCATATGATCATCTCAATAGATGCATAAAAAGCATTTGACAAAATACAGCACCCCTTTATGTTCAAAACATTAGAAAAACTTGGTATGACAGGAACATATCTCAACATCGTAAAGGCTGTCTATGCTAAGCCTCAGGCCTACATCATTCTAAATGGAGATAAATTGAAAACATTCCCTTTAAAAACTGGAACAAGTCACGCCCTCTTTCATCACTTCTATTCAACATAGTTCTTGAAACACTGGCCAGAGCAATTAGACAGATAAAAGAAATTAAAGGGATATGTATAGGAAAAGAAGAACTTAAATTATCACTCTTTGCTAATGACATGATTCTATACCTAGAAGACCCCAAAAAACTCCACCAGAAGACTTCTAAAACTAGTAAAGGAATTCAGCAAAATAGCAGGATATAAAATCAACACCCATAAATCCAAGAAATTTCTGTATATCAGTGACAAATCCTCTGAAAAGGAAATAAAGGCTTTCTTGTTGTGGCCTTGTATGGAAAAAGAGGGAAGCAGCAAGAGGGTGTTAGCTGTTTCCCTGGAGCCTTTTTATAAGGCCCTAATCAATTCTTGAGGACAGAGCCCTGATAACTTAGCCACTCCCCCAAATGCCTTACCTCAATACCATTAGGATGGGGATTAAAGTTCAACAGGAATGTTGGAGGCACACATTAAACCCATAGCATATGTATAGCAACTGTGTATGTTATTGTGGCTCTTATTGCAATATTTGGATATCCTGGAAAATCTGACCAGTATACTGCAGATGGCAAAATTGTATATGGGAAACATGTAGCCTACTGAGAATTACTGCACTTTAAAGCACTGAGCTATTTACTTCCAAAGCCTTATAATAACTATGTATGAGCAACCTTAGGATGCATAGTCTCACAGAGTCTGCTGTCCGTAACAGGAACATGATTGTGCAATAATGAATATATGTTATTCTTTATTTTATATTAAAGACTTACACATATAATGTAAAGGAAAATCCATTTCTTTAAAAATAAACCATGATCTCAATTAAATCATATAGTTTAAAATAGAAACAAACAAAATTTTATTTACAAGAATTGCTATTATAATAGGTTCTTGAAGTCCTTTGGCGAACTTTTAAAATATTTATTATATGCAGATTTCCAGGAAAGTACAAACAAACCAGAACCAATTTGTTTTTCCTCTTAGGGTAGAACAAGCTTCAAGGAACATGTTTTCTGTCTTTGTGTCTCTTTACTCTAGATTTGGGACTGACAGTGAAAAAAAACAGATTTAAAAGCAGTTTCCTAGGCTTCTTGAAGCTTGCTGATAAATTCCCACAATAGAGTCCTTCCTTTGCTTAATAATGATGTGTTTGTTCATGTCATTTAAGAAGACAGGACCTTTTCTTTCACTGCTTTTATTGCCAACTCTCATAGAAGTAAATAGTTGCAACTAAAATGTTAGAATCCTATTTAAAAAAATCACAAGAATAGCTCTCAAGCACTTTATGAGTGAATTTTAAATGAACATTGACAATCCTTATACGCGTTTATAATTTATAAAACATAATCTTTTATAACCTTACTTGATCGTATCAAAACTGTTTGGTAGGCAAGGCAGTAATTTTACAGAAAAGTTCAAAACAGCTCCAGAAATGGGTTCAAGAAAGTTCCAGAAATTACTTGATAAACAGGAAGCAGGACTAGTCTCATAGCTTCTTACTCTTAGCCCCATGTTTATTGCCTTGAATTTTCTCTCTTTTCATGAATTAATGGGCTATTGGTGCTTTAGCTAAATAACAGCAAGGATATATGATTGATAAGTTGAGAAATTTGAAGAATTTTTGAAGCGATTTACCTATCTGAACTGTTTGGGTTACATGAAGTGGGCTGTCCTGAACATACATGACTCCTCTACATACATAGAAAAGTACTCAATCAGGAAATGTTTCTGGGTTCTTGGTCTTATAACTGAGAGCAAAGACATAAATTATAATAAAAATAACAATGACAGTGACAACTATAATGATGACTGTGATAGCTAATAATGATTGTTTACAATATGACTTACACAGTTCAAGTGTTGCATATATCTTAACTTCATCTTCATAATCTTATAGAAAGAAAGCAATATTATACTCATTCTACAAAGGAGAAAAATGAAGACCGGAGAGATTATTGCATAAAGGAAAACTGCTAAGAAATGAAGGAGTTTAGCACTCTGGAAGCAAAATTTATCCATGCCGACAGCCTCTCTAGTTAAGTTTTTCCAATACAAATTCTTAGGAAGCTCAAGTGTACACTGATTTTATTCCAGAACTTAGACACAATTCTCTGTCCTGAGGCTTGTATTGAATGTCTAGAAAGACCTTTTTTTTTTTTTATTAATGTCATGATTACTGTGGTGTCTATTAGCATCCTGAACAAAACCCATCAAATTAGGTAATATTGCCCATGCCTATTTGGATACTGCTTTAGTGATTGCTTCCAAATTAAAACTAATTTATTCAAGGAGCAGGATCACAGGTGGAGACTAGTTAGTCAGCAAGCAGTTCTGATCTCTCACTTACCCAGCAGACTCCAGAATTCAGGTTGTTGTTGTTGTTGTTAATATTATTTTGGTATCAAGGATTACTGAATCCAGGGAACTCAAGTCACTGAGCAACATTCCCAGCCCATTATTATTATTATTATTATTATTATTATTATTTTATTTTATTTTATTTTGAGACAAAGTCTCTATAAGTTGTTTAGGGCCTGGCTAAATTGCTAAGGCTGGCTTTGAACTTTTAATCCTCTTGCCTCAGCCTTCCAAGCAACTGGGATTACAGGCATGTGACACCACACCTAACCAGACTTCAGATTATCAAGTCATATATATCAGCTGAATATGCTGTCGGTCAGAAGCAACTGGTCAGGCAAGAATTGTCACCTAAGTGCAGTTTTGGAAATCAGCTTTGCAAACCACAAACACTGGGCGTCTTGGCATTCACTTTGAAAGTAAAAATACTCCACTTATCTTCTATATACCCTAATGCCATCCTACAAAGAAGCCAGGAAAGAATTGGAAAACTGAAATTTTGAAAAACTAAAGAAATTTCCTCTTATAAAGAAGTAATTATATAAATTAAAAAAAAAATTATTTTCAGCATTGGGGTCTATTTCCAGACTGGCCTCAAATTCCTGGGCTCTAGGGATTCTCCAGCTTCATCTTTCCAAGTTTGTGAGAATACAGGTGTGTGCTACAGTGCCCAGTTAATAAAGAAAACTTAAAATAACTATTTTTAAACATAAGAGTACTGAAAATTAAATCCCTGCCCTTTTTAATCATCTTGTGAGGGCCTGAGACTTAGTCCCAAACAAAATGAAGGCCTTATATTTTCACTGAAGACACATGGGGTGGTTTGTGTTAATTTGTTTAAATATTTACAAACCACTTGGGGTTCATTGATAATGGCTGACATTGAACTCTGTGTCTCTGCCATCTTCAAAATTAGCCATTCCTTTGTCGATATTTATACCTTTACTGTCCTCTACTGGTATGTATAAATGGCTGCCTTCAATTTACTCCACTGCTTCTGATTTAATCTGAAGTTTGAGTAAATTTAAACCTTAGCACTATACTGAATCTTCCTCTCCATGTGGTCTCCTCTCTTCTTCTTCCTCTCTCCTCTTTTAAAGTCAGTTAATTCTATGGTTGTCATAGAAATTATTGTAGCAAAAGAAAATCCTGCAGAGGTTGTTTTTAATAGAAAAAAGAAATAATTGAAGACTGAGAAGTGACCAGGGAGTGAGGTGAATGACAGAGGAGGAAAAGAGTTTCTGCAGTGCTGTCTCAAGAGCACAGGAGACAAAAATGCCAGCACCTGAGATGAGGGATGATCCTGCTAGAATTTGATGTGCTTCAACACGAAGGCTTACTAAATAGTGAAAGGTGGTCATTTCCTCTTCAGCTAAAGGTCAACGAAGGGTCTTAATAAAATCTGCTCAATATATTTGCTGTAAAGAACTCCAAATTATTCTTCAATTCGGAGCACTCACACCCAGGGAAAGTGTCTCTTGTGTGAAGCTAGCTTCTGTTGCACCAGGCTTTTGCAGTTTATGGGTTATGTACATGGTCAGGAGATCTAGTCCTGTTTACCTCCACACATATCATCACTGAATAAGCACCATTTACCCAGATGTCTTACTCTGATAAGCATAGTGTCTGGGTAACTCCCTGCTTTAGGGTTCCTGAATCTGAAGCTGCTTCTAACAGGGATAGCTAATTTTGTTACTAAAGACACATTTTTCTATGAACAGTTGTATACATTGCACTTCCTTGATTGGTTCTGTTGACAGCATTCCATGGGACATGATAAGCAGACAGAAACAAACACTTCTGATATTATTGCCATTGATACAGGAGAGAGCACATGGCAAGTCTAGAAACTCAATTCCTAGAGACAAAAGACTAGAGGAATTTTTATTTTATTTTAAATTGTTTTAAAGAACTGGACTGGTGGAATTCTTGGCCCTAGGTGTATGCTAACTGGTCTTATCCAAAGGAAATGAAAGCCTTCTCTTATGCTCATGATAGGACTTAGTATTATAATGTCGAGCAAGGCATACCTTTTATTAGGTTCTTGTCCTCCTATTGGAATTGGGAGATAAGTTCCCCTATCTTCCTTGCAGTTTCCATCTCAAAGATGATGGTTCCCAGGTCCATAAAAAAAAGTCATTTCTGGGCTGCATGTTTATATACATCTCAAAGGGGCAGAGGAAGCATTTATAATCACAAGTTTTTTTAAAGTAAATGCTCTAAGAAAAGGGAGCTCAGGGGCCCAGAGTTAGGAAGTAATCTGCCTAAAGCTTAGTCACACTGAGAACAATGATAAGTCCACCTTGGGGATGTCACAGGGACAGTCCTTGCTGAGGACACATAGAACTTCAGTAGCTCTAACGCCTAGGAGACCCTCATGCCACCTGGATTGTTGCTTTTGGCAACATTATACAGACTTTGATGCCCCATGACCATGCCCTATCAATACCAGTCCCATTCTGTTGCCAAAACATAACTGACTTAACACCTCCTTTATACAAAGGAGGTGAACTATGGTGACCTAGGAGGAGTTACAAGTGTCCTCATACTGACAGTGTGGGAATTCCCTACTCTGAATACATATTATCATGTCCACTGTTATGACTTGGACACTAGATGTCCCCCAAAAGCTCATGTGTGAGACAATGCAAGAAGGTTTGGAGGAGAAAAGATTGGGTTATAGCCTTAACCTAATGAGTGAATTAATCCATGATAGGATTAACTCAGTGGTAACTGTGGCAGGTGGGATGTGGCTAGAGGAAGTAGTTCACTGTGGGTATGGCTATGGGGTATATATTTTGTATCTGGAGAGCAGAGTCTCTCTCTGATTTCTGATCGTCATGTAAGTTGCTTCACTCTGCCACACTCTTCTGCCCTGATGTTCTGCCCTGAGAAATGGAGCTGGCCCTCTCTGGACTAAGACCTCTGAAATCAAGAGCCCTCAAATAAACTTTTCCTCTTCTACAACTGTGCTGGTCAGGTCCTTTAGTCACAACAGTGAAAAAGCTGAACGAAACATCTACCATGAACAAAACTCCTGCCTGGATATAAGTACTCCGTTTTCTCTTTATTTTCTTTGCCACAAAGGCAAAAATCAAAACATGACAGAGCAAAAAATCAAAAACTAAATGGTGAAATAAAACATGTGACAGAACAGGATTATTAGCTTCTCTTCTTTGGGGAAGTCTCCTACTTATGCCATGGTGCTGTGGGCCCTATAAATATGAAGTAACAGCAGAAGCCTTTGGACAGACACAAGACACAGAGACTTTCTGTGGCACATGAACAACCAGAGGTAAAATACTGTGCCAAATCTCATTATTATAAATGCTTACTTTTGTGGTAGATGATACTCTCGGGAGAAGAAAACCATCTTTCCTGCATTCTTTATACCATTTACTGACTGAGGAGAGCTCCAACAGGGAAAACCAGGCAGAACAAAACACCTGCAGAGGGTTAGAGGCTAAAGAAAGCAGGATGTTGTGGGGAAGGCAGAGAGACCAAGATAAAGTACTGAAAAAAATGAGAGAAAACAGAAAGATGCCAAGGGAAGAGTTGTCTTGTATTTCTTCACTGTGAATTTGCTGAAATGAACCCAATGGCTTAAATAAACATTAATTTGTCCCATTTGGGGAGGGGTATGGTTTCCATATAAGAGTCTTCAGTAATGGATCTATATTTTCTTATATGTCTGAACATTAAGGGAATAATGTATGATTAAAAAGAAAGAAAAAGAGAGATAGAACAAGTAAAGAAAAAGTAACAGAGGAAGGATGAAAAAATACTTGTAACACTCTCTTTTCCAGGTCATGGTCTTCCCATTTTCCCTTTTAGGGAGATTAACTGTTCTCAGAATTAAACATTGAATTATTCACTACAATCCTATGAGTAGTGTTACCATACCTATTTTCAGATCCATTTCTACCAGCAAAATTTTAAACCTAGGGAAAGAAGTATATTTGTCCAAAGCTATGTAACTGGTATGTAGTGGTGGTAAGAGCCAAGAGCAGTCCTCTGGCTCAGACCCCACAACCTAACCTTAGGCTCCACTATGTCAGGAGGCACTGCTTTTCTATATTGAAATTATAGAAGGTGACAGGAAGTAGCCAACCTTAGCATTATTTAAGGCTACTATTATAAAGAACCTCATTTAATCAGACCTTTATCTCTTCTCTCATTGTTGACCTCTCCCAGAGGAATAGCATACTATTCATCTTAGGTATCAGCTGGTGTATGATATCAGCCTCACAGCTCTATCTGCATTATTTAAGATTATTAGATCCCATGTTTTGGGGGATTGTAGAATGGAGGTATAAATTATCTTTGGTTGCTTGTGCCTCAAATCTACTTAATAAAATTTAGTAGCCCTCTTCTGAGTATACGGAAGAACATGTGATAGCTACAAGTCCAGAGAAAAGGTCAAGGGAATAAACGCAAAACAAAACATGCTTTGAAATGTGTTGAAAAGAATGTTTGCTGTGTATATGCCAGATGAAGAACAGGAAGTAAAAAATGGAGAAAGCAGCCTATCAACACAAAAATTATTAAGAGTAAGAAAGGTGCATTGGTAGGTCAATAATAGAGCACGTACCTACCAACTGTCAGACCTTGCGTTCCATGCCTAATACAAAAAAAAAAAAGAAAGAAAGAAAGAAAAAGAAAAAGTCAGAAAGGCTGTCCAAAGCAACTGAAATTCTGGCCTCAGGGAAGCAAAAGACTCTTATTATGGCTTTATAGGGCTTAAAGACATACAGAGTGCAGCTCAATGTGTTTTACATGCATGCATTGGTTGACTAAGGGGTCTCATCTAAGCCTATCCTGAATTAACTCCTCACCACAGCCTCCCTCATTCTCTCAGGATTTGAAGTTGCCACAGGAGAAAGATGAAAAGGATCAGTGAAGCTGAAAAATGAGTATCTCGCTATACTTAGAAGAATTTACGTGGTCAATTTTTAATCTGCGGTTAAATAACCAAGGTAGTAATGATTTATTTGCCAGAGAGAATGACCAGAAAATTTTTTCACAGGGACATTTCTTGAACTAATTCACAAAAATGAGTACCTATTCTTTAGTGATACAGGAGTGAGAAAGGAGCATGAATAAGGGCAAGGAAGGTCTACAGAATTTAAAATATATAGGCATCACTAGATTAAAAGTTGATTCCTTGATGCTCACAGGAAATGTGATTGTAGTGAAAATTAAGAATGAGGGTACAAAAAGAGGCCAGCATTCACTGTCTGTCCTGAGCTGTAAAAGTAATTGTGAATCATTAGAGGGCTTTACCTTGAGCAATGACATTTAAAGATTTTTTTTTCATAATACGAAATTAATTTTTTAGAGTAGAGGGGGAATGCTTAGATAGGGTAGAAGACTAAAGACAAAAAGATCACCTGGGGATAGATAGCTGGCAAAGATCAGCTAGCAAAGACAGAAAGGAAATATTTGGGACTCTAATAATCTGGATTTGATATCAAAGAACTGCTAGGAAAAGTGGATAGATAGGTAGATGATGACTGATAGTAGATAAACAAATAAAAAGATATATGATAGATGAATTAATTGATGAGCTAGAAAGAGATTTATGTAATTTATCAGAAGGATCCATCCTTATACAACTGTGGAATTTGGATAAAGAATTTGTAAGGCTGTGGTTCTGACATCTGATTCTGGAGCTTAACAACTGTATGGCAGGCAGTGAGAATGGGAAGATGGATGTCAAGTAGGGGATAATGAGAACAAACTGGAGGTGTCTAATTAGGCATGGCTTGTGGTGAGGTGGAGCAACAGTAGAACTGAAGGATTCACTAGATATAGTAGCTGAAATCATTAGGATGAGTTTGTAGGATACATTGTGCAACTAGAGATTGATTCATAAATGGAACTTATCAACAGAAAGAATGTTTTCCAGGCATTTGGATAAGAAGCAAAGGTCAGAGATAGGTTCACAGCTTTGGAGGAACCTATTCAAGGTAGTAAAATAAAATATTATGGAAGACTTGTGCATTTTAGCACAGGTGGAGAGAGAATTGTCAACCTTAAAAGGGACACTTCTACTCTGAGATTAGAAAATGGAAGGTGGAGATGGAGGCTGTCATAATCAATCATTACCACATCTCTGAAATGTTCAATTTTACACAGGTTTCCTGATGTTCCAATCAATAAGTACTGTACTGTTACTTTTTTAAACCAGTTTCATAATACTATCAACTGTATTTGTGTCTAGACAAATTAAACTTCTTGAAGTTTTATAAGAAACTCAAGTTTTATATAATATTCATTATTTGAAGTTATGTGAAACATTCAAATATTAAGTGTCACATTTTTAATGTGTATTTGTGTTGAGTAAAGACTGTAAATTGTGTTAAACTCAGAATGTAACTGCGGTAATGCAATTTGAAAGTGTAAAACTCTTTCATGTGAACTGATCAACACACATTTTTAGTGTATTTAGAGTTACTAATAAATATCTGGAGTTTGGGGATTTATCATGTTACTTCTCTGATATAAACTGCATTAACTCTTCCAGCAAAATGTGATAATTAAGTGTTCAGAGTTTTGGAGAAACTCTTTGCAACTTTTCTAAAATTAAAAACAAAGTTTTAAAGATACATCCAAGGAATGAAATTTAGCTTTGATATGGAGGCATACTCTTGTTAGGGAAATAAGTCAACCATTCCTTTAAAAATTAAGGTCACATTCTTTGCTCAAGAGTAAATGAAATGACACAGAATGAATAATGTATGCATTATAAGACCAAGGAATTTCCTATTTATATGTCATTAATAATATATAATACCTGTTGATAATCATATTGTTGCATTTAAAGAAACAAAAAATTAAAGGAAAAAAGAACTTAACATTTTGGATCATAACATACCACCAAAATTGTCATTACTAAAAAATTTACTGTGACTCCTTTCAGTCCTTGATGAGACAATAGAACATCAAATAAAATGCTATTTGACTTTAATACAATATAATCCTTTACTGTGGTTAATAAAAGCAAAAGAAAAATGAAAGTATTAAAAAAATCTGTCCCTCAAGTCTATAATTAAGTGAAGCTAAAATGCATGTTTATTTTTAATTTAGCAAAAGGAAAATTGTTGTCAATCAGATATGAAATGAAACGATTGTTTAGTTAAATGATTGCAATTCTGTCATGAAAGTAAAAATAAATCATATTTAGTCATGTAGAACAATGAGGCATTTTCAACATTTCTATCATGATTTCATAAATTGAAAACATTTATTTGAAATATGTTTACCTCTTGTGTTTTCCTTTCAAAATGGTTAGTTTCTGCTTAGAACACTATTCTTATTTCTATTGTACTTTTCTTTGCCTTTTTCTCTGATATAGGACTAGGAGCTATCTTTTATACAGGGGCCATACTGATAACATTCTCTAAGCTATTTCTAAGTCTCTAATAATATCTGTCTCTACAGAAAAATATTTCAATGCTACTGTGAGCTTATGAGTTAAGGTATTTTAAAGGAAAAAAGCTATTAGACTCATCAGTAATACATGTGTAAAAATGATGTATGCAAAAGAAAGTAGTTGATAAACTGATAAAGCAAAAATTGCATATTTTGGTACCCTCAAGTGTTGCGACCCCTCGCCGGCAAGGGAAAACACGACACAGGATTCTTCTTTCAGCAGTTTATTCAGGCCTTGAGTCATGTATCATCTTCTAGCGCCCGCCGCCCGACACACCCAAGCACAGCTTAATAAAGCCCCCCGCATCCCAATCCCAAGCCGCCACGTGGATCTCTCTCATAGGGTGGTAAGGGATTGCGCGCCAACTCTCCATAAAAGGAGTTGTATATCACAGGCCACAGTGGAAGCCGGCGCCATCTTCTAATGGCGGCCACGGTCTATAAGAATGGCTTACCACACTAAGGAAGCTCATAATGGGAACTATAAGCCATTTCCTTTGAAGTAGATTGCTGATGTATGGGTCTCAGGAAAAGTTTTTTTAACTGAGCCCCGAATCCTCATTTTAGAAACTGAATATTAGATTAATTCATCATGGAAATCACATTTCTATTTCAAATTAGCTGAAGATTCTGCCAGGTTTGTGTGTGTGTGTGTGTGTGTGTGTGTGTGTGTGTGTGTTTAAAGGGATTATCAAGAATATTGATAAATGTAGGACTGAAATTGAAGACAACTCATGAAAGTATAGATATCCACTACAGAAAACATACACAATAACTTATTGTTTATGTTGTTGGGTTTTCTTTCTTTAAAAAAACAATAGGTATATTATTTTCTTCATTTGAATACTCAACAACCCCGTTGTTCTAGGACCCTGTTATGGTAAGATCATATATTTACTGATTTCATCAGATTTTCCTTGAGAAAGGTTTCTAAAAAAAAAACTCTGACTTATGAAAATTGGATGAAAATTTGAAGTACAGATTGAAGTTGCCTCTTTTCATCCTAAATCTCTAAAAATGGATGTATTTTATTTTAAATTAATGAACTTTTAATCCCAGGAATACTTTAAATGAAGAAGAGTAACTATAAATACTCTTTGAAAGACGTAGGGCCATGGGATCAGGTTGAAGAAGGGACCACAGTATGACAGTTGTAGGAAAAGGAGTGAGAGAAGGCAGAGAATGCTTTGAGTGCCAGGGAGCATAGAGCTATTAGATACCAGGAGCATAGAGCTATTAGATACCAGGAGCATAGGTAGGGAGAGGCCCTGCCTCCACTTCTGATTTCTCCCTAGGCCAGGGCAGTAAGAGGGACCTTGGCAGAGTGCAGAGTCTGAGGCTGGATAGTGTACTGTGGACTTAAAAGAAAATGGAGGAAGCATATACATTACTACTTTTTGCAATCTGTGTTTCTATATGTTTTAGAATCCACTCATCAACTAGCTATTAGAAAAAAGAAAATAACTACCAGAATATTGATTGGGATGTATTGAATCTAAAAATGAACTTAGGGAGAACTGACATATTTAGAAGGAAATTTTCTTATTCGTTAATGTAATATGTTCTTATATTGATTTGGGCTCTTTTAATTTTTTTTGTAGTAGTGTTCTGTAGTTTTCAAAGTCTGGTATTTTTGATGAAACTGAAGATGATTATTTGCATTAATATTCACATTTATTTTTTGCACCTGTTGGCATATAAAAATAGAATTGAATTTTGCATAATGACTGTTTTTCTAGTAAGCCTGCTAAATTTACATATCAATTTTTTTATTGGGGTATGTTGATTATATGAAATGATGGGTTTATTGTGGAATATTCATACATAAATAAAAACATAATTTGATCAATTTCACTCCCCAATTTAGGAGGTTGCCTGAAGATTCATGTGAATATTTGTACAAAAATAAACTTTATCAATTTGTATTCTTTTGTGTCTGTCCTTGCCTTATTTCACTGCTCACTTTAGTACCATGTTGAAAAGATAAGTGGTGATTTTAGGAACTTGTGCTTTGTGTTTTTAACAGAAATTGGTCTTTAATTTTCCTTTCCTTTGATGTTATTGACATGCTATTCTGAACTCCCAATATAAAATAGAGAAGATTCTCTCTGTTTATATCTTCCAAATATTTCATGTAAAACTGAAATTATTTTGTCTTTAAATTTTCCAATATTAATCACATTAGCAAAATTATTTATTTCTTTAGTGGATAATGACATACTCACGTTCCTAAATGAAATAGTATGTATCCGTCAAAATGATATATCACATTCATATTTATCACATATATATCAATATGTGTGAATGAAGTTAATTACAAAAATAAAATTATATAATGCATCCAGAAAAAAATATCTGAAACTATACCATGGCTTTCTCTAAGGAGTAGGGTAAATGAATAGCTTAGGAGAACTTCCAGGCATTTCATTACATTGTAAATATTTAATTTTAATAACTTGTCAATCGTGATTTAAAATGTCAAAAAAATATGAATTATTCTATCTACTCAAGGACAGAAAAAAAGGAAGAGGGAAATATCCACTCAAAATGGCTGAGCAAGGCTATCTTTACTTTGCACCAAACACATTATTGGCTTGATCTTGGCGTAAACGCTTGGAGACTGTTCCCTGAGCAGAGTAGATGGTATGGCATTCCAACAGAGAGTTGTCTGCTGTTTTGTGAGCAGAAGTTGTTAATGCCTGCAAATTGATGCTATTCTCCAGTCTCCAGTTATAAGGGAAAGCAGATGTTCATGTGCAACTAACCCAAACACATTGAGAAAGGCTACAGACATTTTCCCATTTCAATTACCATAATTTAATGTCTAGAATACATGCCCAAAAGCTTTTCATGGCAGAAGATCAGCACATCCCATGTAATGCAAACCAAGTCCCCAAACTCTTCTGTATGCATAGCTCATTTTCAGAGATGAAATCATTATACTGAATATGAGTTCAAACTGTTCTAAAGTGCTTTTGTTGGTATATTTTCAAATATCAGCAAGGTTTGTTAGTCTTTTTTCATTATAGATTCCTTAGAAGATCTATTAACCTTGCATTTTCATGCTATGATATTTTGGGTGGAGTTGCTATTATTGAGCCAAATTTTCTATGCCATTTCTCAAGTGATTACAATCATATATTGCGACCTTATAGTTTTCTTTTTTTGGAACTTGTCATGAAATGGCTCAGGTACCTTCTTTTGAAAAAAATGATTAATATTTTCAACACAGGAGCATTTTAGTACAAAAGTTAAAATATTTGATTTTTCTAAAATAAAATTTCAAAGATCATCTTATTAAAATAAAAAAAATAATATTGATTCCTTTAGGGGCATATAATAAAACATTAAAACATGGAAGATTTCATGGTAGATTATGAGTGAAAAAGATACTTAAAAATAAATATAATCAGTTTTGTTTATATACAGAAACATGCTTATGAATATCAAAATATAGCACCAATAATAATATTACTAATTTTTATATATACACATAATATATTCATTGCAGGAAAAAAAAGCAAAGGGTGTAGCTGAACTCAAGTTGGCAGAGCACTTGCCTCGTAAGCAAAAAGCCTTGGGTTTAATCCTTAGTGCCACAGAAATAAAGAAAGAAAGAAAGAAAAAATCTCATGAATATAAGAAAGAAGCTTGGTATGTATCTTTCACACAGTTTTCATTTCTGTTCATGTATGTGTTGATCATTGGAAAACCTACTTGATTTTAAAGAAAAATGCGCTCTATAGAAAAAATACTTGAACATTATAAGTTGAAAAGTAAGTCTTCTATTCCTAAACTTGGGTTCCTTAATTTTTAATCCTATATGACAAATAGTGCTACTTCTCTGTAATATTTTCTTTCTTCCAGGGAGATTCTACACATAGGTATATCATGTGTGTGTGTGTGTGTGTGTGTGTGTGTGTGTGTGTGTGTGACTGAGTGTGACTTGTTTTATGGCTGAGTGTGTCTGAGTGTGACTTGAATGAACATTTATATAAGTAGTGGCATTATATGCAGTGTTCTCTTCTGTTCTCTAATAACTAAAAATTCTATGAATTTTCTCATATCTTATGAGAAGAGATATTATAGTATTTTTAAATGATTGCACAGTTTTCCCCATGTTGCTATAGAATAATTTGTCGAACAGGGCTTACATTGTTAAGAAATTTGTTTATTTATTTTCAATGTTTAACACTGCAAAATTTTACCAAATGACTATGCTCTGTACCTGCATGTCACTATATTTGTTAGGTATATATTTTTAGAGGGAATGTTTCTAAGTCAAAGTGCACAAACTTTAAAAAAAAAAATTGGTATCTAGTGCTAAATGGGTCTTCACCCATTTATAGTAATACACACCAACATATCACTGTGACATTTCCCATCTTTGTTAACATAATGTATCTGCCTATTCAATTATTAAAAATTTTGTATTAATTATGATTTTAATTGGAAATTCTTAAACCTCACGAGATTTTATCTTTTCCTTTTTTTTCATAGCTGTTCTACTGTTCTTGTGCACGTGTATGTGTGTGTACAATGGGGAGTAAGCAGCCTGCTTCTGTCCTCTGTTCCTTTTTCTACTAGGTTGTTTTATTTATTGTTTTCTCACAAGCTGTAAGAAATCTTTATGTACTAAGGAAATTAGTCCTTTGTGAGTCATATTCTTTGCAAATATTTATTCCTACTTTTATTATTCATTTGTCTCTGACTTGGTTTATTGAATTGTGCCTAGATTCCTTTCAAAGGAAGAATTATCGAGTCAGCTGCTACCCGAAGTGCTGTCAGTTCAGTCTTCAGCCCCTTCAAGGATTTCTTCAGCTTCAATTTACTTGCTCTCTGAAAGGCAGGCCCTATGGGAGTAGCCAATATCCAATCATTGCTTCAGGCTGAGATATAAAACGCCCAGTATTGTGGTCCAAAGTGAAACATCTCAGATGGGCCATTTTAGCTGCAGAGGTTCTCATGGGCTCAACTCACATAGCCATTGGGCTTGAACTGAAGTTTCATCTTCTGTCTTTGCCCTCCCCTTTCTTTTCCTTTCCTCTTACAGGTGTAGATACTGAGGATGCTCCTTAATAAACACCTTGCACAATAAATTCAGAATCAGAGTTTATTTCCCTAAGAGACCAAGCTGTGCCCTGTCCAATATAATAGCATTTATAGATACAGTTGAGGCTCTCATTATATTTATACACCACCTGAATATTCCATATGCTCCATTAGAAATAAATTCATTCTTGAAGAAAATATTACTGTGTCCTCTCTCTCTGCCTGTGTGTGTGTATATATATGTGTGTGTGTGTATGTGAGTATGTTATGCACTACATTATTTTTTCAAGTTTTAAATTTTCTGAGGATAGTATCAATATACATTACCAATTAATTTTTTATTCAACATTTTTAAATTCCACTATTTGACAGAAATTGTTCTAACTCATTCATTTTATTTGCTATAACATAGTCCATCATATAAATTTACCTACTTTCCTGCTGTTGGACCTTTAAGTTATTTTCTGCTTTTCACAGTTAGTACTATTTCTCTTTATATGCACATGAATTTCTTTGTAGCATATATAGCCAGAAGTGGAATTGTTGATTAATAAGAAATGAGAATCTTCATCTATTATTCTCAATTTAAAAAAAATATTTTTATAAATTTTCTAGTTTTGAAATATAATCTCCAAAGTTTTTCTTGCTTATTCATGAGATAGGCAGTTGGGTAGACAAATCGTCTTCAGAAGTGAGATGCCAACTGCAGGTGGAAGATGAGTTTGGGACATTGTAGCTATCAATGTGCAGTCACTCTGCCTTGTCCTGAGGTAGGACATCTGTAAGTAACCTTCAGAAGTCTTCTTTAATTGTTTTATAATCAATCTTCTAATATTCACTGTTTACCATTGAACCTTTTCTTTCCTATGTACCTCCCTGAGTAACAATTTCATTTGCCAACCTGGTTTGGTTAAGAATGCCCAGATATTGGATAAGACATTATTTCTGGTTTGGTTCCGGATGAAATTAACATTTAAATCAATAGATAGCAAAGAAGTAACAGAAGTAAAAAGATTCATCTTCACCCAGAGTGAACAGCCATCATCCAGTTCTTCAGAACACAAACAGAAAAGACAGAGAAAGGGTAAATTCTGTCTCTCTTTGAGCAGAGTCATCCATCTTATCCTGCCCTTGGACATTTGGATATCATAGCTCTTAGCTCTTGGCCTGAGATTTATACCATATTGTTTCTTCTCCCACTGGATTTGCTGGCTGTACAACATTACAATGGCATCTTTTTGGACTTCTCAACTCCCATAATCACAAGAGCAAATTTCTGAAAAAAATCTCCTGATACACGCACAAAAAAAAACAAACAAATAAACAAACAAACAAAAAAACCCCCCACTGATTCTGATTTTGACTATCATGATCTATTTATTTATTTAGGTACCAGGAATTGAATCCAGGGACACTTAACCACTAAGCTACATCCCTAGCACTCCCCCCCTCTTTTTTCTTTCTTTCTTTCTTTTTTTTTAAATTTTGAGTCAGATTCTTTTTGAGTTACTTAGGACCTTGCTAACTTGCTGAGGCTAGCTTTGAATTTACAATCCTCCTGCCTCAGCCACCCAAGTCACTGGGATTACAGGCAAGCACCAGACTAACACAATTCAAAGCCCTCTCTTACTACATAGTAAGTTTGAGGTGCTAGTCTATTTTTTATACATGTCTTCAGCTTTTATGCCAGCAAAGTTCTTCAGGCTATTTTGGCTTTCATAAAGTCTTGCAATTTAAGACATTTCTACACTTGCTACCTCCAATTAAAATAAGAAAGCAAACAAACAGTTCCAAATTATACTCTTTTCAAATTTTCCTTGTAAGAGGATGTGAAAATGGGGTCTTGCATCTCCTCCCTGTTCATCAGGTAGTATATTCTCCCTGGTCATCATACTTTATCATTTTCATGAGTGCCCTTATCTGGGAGTTACATGTGCCTGAAAAAAAAAGTACTTAGTGTCTCTGCAGACTCTTTATTGCACCATTCTTGATTTCTCTGCCATGAACGACTTTTACTAAACTAAATCTCCTTGAACATAGCCTTTTTTCCTTCCACTGCAATTAATAACCATTAAAAATCTAATGTTTCTGCCTCATGGTACTACGACTGAAATAACTTTAGATAGTTCCTTAATGCAGGTTCAAATCTTTTCTATAAGAAAGTACAAGTATTTCTGCCCAACAGGATTGCACTAAGTTTCCTCTGGGAAGAATACGAAATGGTAAAGCATACAAGAGATGGGTTTGAACCCTGACTCCACTCCCTAGCATTTGTGTTCTTCCAGGTGTAGTAATCAAACTTTTCAAATTTTCAGATGTTTACAAAATGACAATTCTTTAACTTGTCAGGTTATTTGTGACAAATTACTATACCAAATTATGTGAATATTTCTAGAGGAGAATCTGGCACACAGTAAGAATTTAATAAATTTCACCTTTTTCTCATTTATTTTCTCTTGCACTTCTACAGTCATTTTTCAGATACTTGTAATTAAAAGGCAATAAAAAAATTAACCTCACCACAATAAGAAAGGCTACCATCAAAATCACTAAAGATAGCAAATTCTGGTAAGGAAGTAGAGAAAAGTGAAGCCTTCATCCTGCAGGAACCTAAAGTAATACAGTCATTGTGCAAAATAGTATGGAGGTTCTTCAAGAAAAAAGTAGAATTGCCATAGGATCTGACAATCCCACTACTGAATGTCTATCCAAAGTAAGTAAAATTAATAGGTCAAAGAGACCTGAACTTGTATGCTTATTGTAGCATCCTTCACAATAGCCAAGATATGAAAATAACCTAAGCTCATTGTCTGATGAGTAGATTTTGATGGATTTAACTAGAGCACATACACATGCCAGACTTGTTATTCATCCACAAAAAATGAATGAAATCCAGTAATTTGTTGCAACATGGATGTAACTGGAGATTATTGTATTAAGTGAAGTAAACCAGGCACAGAAAAGCAAGTACCACATAATCTCACTTATATGAAATTTAAGGAAGTTGATCTCATAGGAACTGAGAGTCAAATGGTGTTTACCAGAGTCTGTGGAGAGTTAAGGGGAAGGGAAATTAGGGAGAATTTATAAGTTTATACTGAGTTACATTTAGGAACAAGAACTTCTGGTGAGCTATTATATAGTAGGGTGACTATAGGTGATAATAATGTACTTTACATTTCAAAAATATAGAAGAAATAATTTTGAAAGTTTTAGCCATAAATAATTGATAAGTTTTTGAAGAGAGATGTCTAACCTTATTTAATATTATACAATATATTAATTGAAACATCTACACTACCACATTAAAATGTATAATTTTTATGTTTCATATATAACACTTATAAAATAAATTTAGATAAAAATTTTACAATGAATTTAAATAGCCAAAATATATGAGTATTTCAAGAACCCAAATACTTTATTGTGCATTAAATAACCATATTTAAATTATTTAATCCTACTTCATCAAATAAATTACTTCACTGGTGTTCTTACTATTATGCATTTTTTACTTAGATGGGTTGTTATATATGCTAATATTCTTTGCTTTGACATAGCCCTACCTACTTTTTTATGTTCTATGTTGAAAACTATATTTCCAATATGTTGCATTTATAGTGTTGTTTTACATCTCTAAGGTCAAATATTTCTTCTAACTTAAGTAATATTTCTGGTTTTCAACATTTTAAAGATGTATCAGGTAACTTTATTATGCTTTCTTTTTCCTTTTTTGGAGGGAAAAGCATTTTTATCACTACATTTAAATAACATTAGCATTATTGCTAGCCATTTCAAAGTAGGACAATGCATTTCTGAATATATAATACCTTTATTTTTTATAAAGCTTTCATTATGAATTCTACATTGTTTCCAGATTAATCCCTACCTGATAAGAAACAAACATAACATAAAAAAAAACAACAGCAAAGTATTTATCCATGTTGTTGGAAATAAATGCTCTTCAGAATGAGGAACAAGAACTATGTATGAACTTGTAAAATTACATAGTGAAAACATTTTAAAGAAATCCATACTTTGTCATCTAAATGAACTTTGAAAATGAGGAAGGGAACTAAGAATATGTCACATTTATAGGTAAATGCTTCACAAGAAAGAATGTTTACATAATATTGAATATGCTGTGGACCATATTACTATTGCAGGGCATATGTTCTTTGGAAGTAAGAGAACATTAACCCACTATATAGATGAAAATGGCAAAATTTGGAATCGCATGAGAGACATGCTCAACTTCTAAACTTTAACAGATTCATAATGAACCTGCAAATTGAGAATTAACACCTGTTCTGGATCATTATCACTAGTGAAGTGCCAAGTAGAGATGTGTTTGTGTGTGGGAAATGTTGTTATTCTTCAAGGTCAGCTGCTAATATGTATCATTTACATAAATGTTTCTATTAGCAGACTCATATCAATTTGGAAGAAAATGTAGAGTATGATTTTTTTTGCCAGGTTTTTTTTTTTTTTTCCAACTAGGACAAACTGGGAGAGCTACTTATCCAGAGTCACTGACCGAAAATTTTCCAGAGCTATAACTAGAATAATACTACCTCAGAATAGAATGGTGGCAGAAGGAAAAAATAATACATTTTCTTCACCATGCTCAGGACAAATATGGTGAGAGTTGCTCATGAGAACTGCAAGGGTGTCGAGAGAGTTGTTTCAGCACCTTTCAGGAGGAATCACAATAAACAGATGAGACTTATTAATCATTCTTGTCCTCTATGGATCAGAATACTGCCAAGTACATAGCAAGTTATAATACTAAGAATGAAAACCCATCATCAATTACTTGTTAGAAAAATTGTCTCTAACAAGAGATTGTAATGGTTGTTACAGTTAATCGGGTATTTAGGCTGAAAGTAATACCAGAATACCTCAAGAAAGAAAGGTAATTATTATTTATCAGTAAATACTATGCATTTCTACTGTGTCATTTTACCTTTATGTAATCTTCACAGAAAATGTGGATAAAAAATGCTTTACAAATTTCTCATTTTTGCCAATGAATAAACTGAGCTCAGAGCACCAGAAAAATGTTTTAGTGCTTACATAGATTCAACTTATGATGCTATTCCAGACCCAAAATCCTTTTTATTACAACACAGTGATACAGTTCAGAGAAAAGAGTGTGCTGCTGTCTCTGTGTTAACAAATGAAGTAGAATAGAAAAGATCACTAGAGTGTAGGTTTCAAAACATTGCTAGGAGTACACTGTTAGGCTCAGCAGTCCAGATATTGACACTTTTCAGGTGTTTGCCAGATACTCATGATTATGAGGTAGCTTTAACTAAGGATTTGGAATTAACAAAGCTAAGAAAGACAGTACACTCTGCTTCAAAACTAGCAATTAAAATATATCCATATGCAATATCATAACTGCATGAAACTCCAGCCTTTAAATATCTGTTGATTTTGTTAGAGTGATATATATATATATATATATATATATATATATATATATATATGTCACAAATAAGTTGCCAATCACTGTATATTTCTTCTAAGAGTAGCAGTAGTAGAAATAGAAGTTTGGAGGTAATTCCCCTTTTATTTTTGTATTTTTAAAAATTTACTAGGTTGATAGAATTTAAAGAGTATTTGAAAATACTTTGTAGTATATCTAAAATTTTTTGTAGATTGTCATCCCCTTATTTCCTTGACACTGCTAATTGTAGCTAATTACAGGGGGAAAATGGCAAAAAAAATGTTAAAGACACATTTTATTTCATTGAATTGATTCTATCTGTTCAGTTTAGAGTATTAAGATTTTCTGTCACTTATTATCATGGGTTCCATTTCACTCACAGCTGCAAAGTTTCAACAACACATTCTCACTGAATTGTAAAACATTTTGATTCATATCCTGCATGGGTTTGAAGTGAAACTTAAAAATTGGTATATTAGAAATTAATCACTATTACTATCATATTAAGTGTAGCCCCTCAAGGGATTTTATAAAGAGGGAGTGATAATTTTAGATTTACAGAAAACTTGCAAAAGTTGTAGAGTTCCATTTTATCTTTTATCTCGTTTTCTTCATTATTTGCACCTTGCATTACTGTGGTACAAAGTAAGTCTTGTCAAAACTAATGAACCAGTGTTGGCAATGACCACTAGCTGAACTTCTGACTTTGTTTAGATTTCACTGGTCTTACCATCTGTGTTCTCTTTCATTCCATGAACCAATCCAGGTGATCATGTTGCATTTAATAATCATGTCCTCCCTGTTCTCTGGAATGAGACATTTTCTGTCTTTTCTTATTTTTCAGGCTGTGGAGTATCTCTCCAGGCATCCCATAGAATGTTCTCCATTCTAGGTTTGTTTGATAAAAATGCATGTTTTAATATACACATACAATGCACCTATCTCTGTCTATACATGGAAATTTGGTGAAATCGGCATATGAGATAATTGACATAATCCAACAATAGTCATTTTTCTTAATCTTTAAAATTGTTGTAGTTGAAAAGCTAAATACTTTATGGAGTGGCTGCATCTGTCAAAAAGTAATTCTGACTTTACTACAAAATTCAAGAATATTACATTGAAATAAAAATAAAGATGCTTCATTTAGAAATGTAAGTCTTCCTCAGAATTCAGCTATGCAATTAAAAACCAACATGCTGTTTACTTCCAATGAGAAACATGGAGACCAAGGATAGTTCTACAAGAAAATCTATTCTAGAAACCCTTTTCCCAGTGTGATCCTGATGAGGTCATCTCTTCTCCATTCCTGACATCTGGCATACAATCTAGTACAAGCCTCTCTACATTCTTCTGCGATGAAAGGCATTTTATTTCATTAAGTATAGTGTGGTTTTGTAGAGAGAAGGAACATAGTCTTTTCATCTCTCCATGCCCAGTGGCTGACAGATAACAAATATTGACTTATGTTTCTGCTTATTCAATAAAGAAAAGAATATTCCATAGAACATCCATTAGAGAAAATTTAAGACTCTACATTAAAGTAATGTTTATGTTAATATTCAATACTTTTGCTTAAATCCATGATACCATTTTATCTTCTTAAAACACAGATAATATGCTTGTTACTGCAATACATCTGATTTTAATAATATCTGCCCAGGATTTTGGTTTATTAAACTCTCTGGCAGTGAGCGTTGACTACTCTTGTTCATGTCCCACTGATTTCCTCTAAACTTGAAGTCTGTTTTGCAACTCTCAGACTGCACCTATTTTAGTTATGCTCCATTATCTGAAAATTAATGCACAGCCACTGCATTGGGCTCAATGAATCTACTTAAGTTTGCTGTGTTCCTCTGCAGGAATCTCATTACCTCTCTGTCTCTGTGAAGTCAGAAACTGCAGGAAGCTTCTGTTGCAGATCAAAGTTCATTCAAGCCTGTCTATGTTTATTTCCATCTTGAAGACACATTGTTCTTTTCTTCATCTCTTTTCTACCCACAGAGAAGGCTGATGTTAAATATTGAATATTTTCCACAGGGAGCTTATATTATATTTTTCTCAAATTACTGCATATTAGAATGCTGCTAACAAGGCATATTTTTTGTGTGAAATAAAATTCAAAGCTACATAGCTGATGCATGGTAGCTCATTTACATGCAGAATTTTAGGGAGAATATGTAGATCTTAAAATTCATATAGTCCATCCCCCAACTCATGGTTGACTAGCTTTTCAACATTTTACAAAAAATATTTTCCTTCCACTTAGGTTTTCAAAAATGAGAATTATCTCCAGCTTCAAAACATGCTCTAAGTCTGTTATTGTATCATAAGCGATGAATTCAATGAACACTTAATGTGTGATAAAATAGTGCATAGAGGTATGAAGGTATAACTAAAATATAATGTCCAAAGTAGATTGAGAAATGCATAATAAATGAAGGGTAATGAAAAATGAAAAAATAAATCACATGTCCATTATATGATATGACATAACTAAATACTTTAGATTTCATCATGCCATTGTAACATTGACTTTAATATATAATTATTCGACACTATATTTTCCCCTCAAAACATGAGCCAACCAGGTCTATTTTAAGCCAACCTGAAGTTCCCAAAATATTGTAGATTTCAATAATAGGGTTGTATTCAACCTATGAAGAGGCCAGAATTAAGGCCTAACTAGCTCCAGGAGCCTGGGAATTCAGGCAGACAAAAGGCCATGCCAGTTTCCAGTCTGAAAAGTCATTTTCTCTGCTTTTTAGTTAATATAGTGAATGAACGATGGACATTCTAGTTTCCTGACTTAGGTTACCATCCACTCTGTTCAATCAGCCATATTCAAGAGATGGATTTACTTAGGAAAGGCATGCATAATTGAGATAAATCATAATGTGTGTGAGAGAAATTATGGGCATTATTTTGAGCTAGACAGATCCTCTTTAAAGTGATTCCTATAATACTAAAAGTACAGTGGTTTGTGTTGCCTCTGGCTATATGGAACTTTGGTCTTCTAGAAAATTCCTCTTTTCAAGAAATTAAGGAAACCCTGCAAGAGTACCTTATGTTTTATTCATGATAAAAGTTAAGTTTCCTCTGCCCAGTTGGAGACAGTCAAACCAAGACTCTGAAACCCTGGCTTCCATAGCTCTACCTCTGTAGTGTATCAGGCATTGCTCTTGGAAAAGTCTATATATGATAGGGAGTGGTCTGTGGAGTAGCATCATTCACATTCCTAAAAGACAATCATGACATTTGGATTCTACTTCCTTCCCCCAGATCTCAAAAAGAGTAAGAGTTGATTACAGCAAACTAAGCCAGATAGAGTTTTATGGTAATCTATTTTTCTCTGAACCAAGCATAGGAAATTAGTTATTCAAAATCATCAGACATGGAAAACCCAATTTTAAAAAAGCTAGGAAAGAACATAAAGGATAAAATCTGATATTTAAATACGTTCAATTTTATTTGTAATCAGTAGAATATTTTATAAAATTAGCAAAAGGAAAATTATGTTAATATTCAAAGCTAGCAAGTATGGGTAGGCTATCATCCACTCTTCATTGGTATATAAGTTATTTCATTTTTTTTATGAAAGCAATTTGGAAACACTCACCTAATATCTCTAAATTGTTCATCTATTTGAAGCAATACTCAGAACAGAATAACTCTTTTCTAGGGAAAACAATCTTAAACCCAAGTAAATATTTATGCATCTGAATTATTTGTACAGCAAAAATCAAGGGAACAGCTTAAATCTCCAACAAAAAAAAGAATAATTAGGGAATCATATTTAAATTATATCATGAAATGTTGGCTAAACATTAAAATTATTTTTAGAAATTACCTTTGGGGACTTCAGTGAGATAAGGAAAGTTATCTGAATTCTTGTGAGAGATCATGAAAAATAATAAATATCTACACTAATGTAAGTTTCTACTGGTGCATATTTTAGATATTATTGAGCACCATGACAAGTATAGTTTGAATACACTACACATGCTGTCTCATTACTTAAGTATTATCAAAACTGTTTTACAGGCTGGTAAATTGGATGCTGAAAGTTTTAGCAGTTGGCTAACCTAATAAGTAGAAAATGAACATAGTATTTACACTGACATAGTCCTGTTATTAAGTTCTTCATCTCTACTTGGGAGGTTTTGGTCGGCAATAAAGCCTGTAGCATAAAATCACTTTCGGCCCATTATTCATTTTTTGTCCAATGCTGTAGGATCCTTTATCAATTACCCTAGTATGAGACCTCAAAGTAATGTCCCTGTCTTCCCAAAGATAAAAGAGAGGGAAACCAGTCTTGGGTAGACATGCTGTATTGCCATCAGTAACATTTTTGCATATACTTTGAAACTATATTCATTGCACCAAAATTCTTAGACATTCTAATAACTACTACTTTATACAAGTTTATGGGACAGTTTCCTATGCTTTGTAAATCATTGTCTAACAAATATACCTATAATAATAATAATGGCCCAAACCAGACTATCACTCAAGATAGGTAGATATATAGATATATGCATTCACTGATGCAAATATATACATATATACACCTGTGTATCTCTCTGATGAGAGAGAAAGCCCAAAATCAAGGGATGCAAAATTTTTGAATGTAATAGCAGTATCTATAGATAATAAAACAAGTCAATCCAAAACAAATAAGTAATTAGGCTAAATGCTGGAAATCTTCCCTCCTGCACCATGCAAGATACACCTCTTAAGAATTGCTAACTGTATTAATTCCCCTTATAAATTAGGCTACTTACAGCAGACATTCTACTTTCTGTGCTGTACTACTCAGAATAGCATTTAGCAATAAATTAGCCTCTGGTAGAAATCTCCTGTGGGCTTTACTTGTTTGAGCTTTTAATTAAATTGCTGAAAGCAAACAATAACCCCCACCAGATTATATGAGACTGTTCATTCCACTAGACAATGAATCAACTCCTGCTTTAGGCTGAAAATCATCTCTCTCAATAAAAATGATTTTTGTTCTTTTTTCTCACAAAACTAACAGTAAGGTAAACATTTCCAGTTATACTTCTGCTATAATAATGAGGATATTTTCCAAAGAATATTTTCTTGAATATCACCTAAAACTAGGTCTCTAATTTCAAGTTTTATGTCACCAAATAACTTGAATTTTCTTTCTCATTGTTGTGCTCCCCATTTGAATAATAAGGAAAATTTAACAATTCAAGAAAGGTCTCTGAAAAAGTGATTTATATTTTTGATCAAAATATCTTGGCAAACATAATATATGGGCTGAATTGTCCTTTAAAAATGTTACTAAAATTGTTACACAGGATATCAAACACAATCAAAGTATCAGATCTTGTTTAGTGCAACAAGTGCAATTCTTTCAGAATGGAAATCACATACACTCTTTGACCATCTCAACTACTTGCTCTGTCACACATTCTCTCAAATACTCATTTCAGGTCTGTTCTTAGTTAAGGAGTGGATGGCAAATCTTGTGTTAAAATGCTGTGCTTGAGGATTAAGGGTAGATGGACCCACAAACAACAATGAGCCACAATAAAAAGAGCTACATTTTTATCCAGCTTAATTCCAGATGGTGGAAATAAGTCATGGAGATCTTTCTCTCTAAACTGTTTCTCATTGAAAATATTGCAGAGGATTTTTGTATGTTTATTCATTCAAGCAAACAAACAACAGTAAAACCCAATTAGTTTCAAATGAAAGAAACTGCAGGATAGAATAATTAAGTTGTGTGTTAATTACTCATTTATTCACCATTGCTTATACCAGGCTTAGTGTTCTGCTGCTATTCAAGAACACCATCGATGACAAAGACAGAAACCCAAATACATCACATAACTAATTTAAGATAAAAACCTTTAGTAAGATAAAGACATTTTAGTGATATAGACACTATTCAAAATAAAGAAAAAAATCACATTAGTTCTTAAGTAACTAATAATACTCTAAAAAGAAAAAAAAATGAAACATACAAACTAGGAAATTGACAAAAACAAAATAAAAACATTTCTATCTTATTAAGAAAAAAAAGAATCACTCTTTTTAAAAAGATTGCATTTATTTTATAAATATTGTCAGGTACCTCTCATGTTCTTGTGATTTCTATGCTCTAAAGGTGAAGAATGTGTTTGTTTCTATGAAACTGAATTCATAGTTGAGATAAAAATATAATAAATATATAAGTAGTAAATAAGATTATGATAGTCTACTATTATGTAAATAATGGGGAAATATGATAAAACTGTGTAATGTGTACTAATTGAGAAAGTATGATCCATTTAAAAAATGATGCTGAGAGAATTCATCCAAAATTTAAACAAGTTTAATGTCTGCCTCACCTTTTGCATAAATTTTGTGTGAAGTGCTAAGAATAAAATTATTTAAAGAAATAGAAGATATATAGGAAAATGCTATTTTCAGTTGTAAACTGAAGAGCTCAACATAAAATATAATATTATATATGGGTTTGTATTTGGTAAAATTAGCCAATAATTTATGAAGGAAAGCAATGCCATAATAGTTTATCAGTGTATGAAGAGAATATAGTTGCTTCATAATAAAGAGAAAGACTTTCATAGAACATGTAAAGACTAGTATGAAGAATGAATCAAGGGGAGTTAAAATCAAATTCTTGATAAACAGGAAAAAGTTATGAATAAGTAAATTATAAAATAATAAATATAAATTGTAAACGTATTTAAAATTATATTCATTCTCAAATTAGAGTCTTATTATTGTAAATATTACACATACTTTAAAAAGAAAATTGTTGAAAAGATATAAAGGGATGTTTCCAGGGTTTTAAGAAAGATTTGATCATCAGTCTTTGCACAAAATAGAATCAAGAATCTGAGAGCATCCATATTATGACTGTTTTTCTGAAAACATACCTTCAAAATATCACTGAAATAAACTCAGAGGTTCATCCATTCTCTTATCATTATACTCTAAAACGTGCTCAATCTTAGGAAAGTGTATCATGAAGCAGGTTCTTGGCTGTATGAAAGTGAGACTATATATTTGGCAGAAGGATTCTCTAAGAATATTGTTTCCATTGTGGAAAAGCAGAGTGACCTAATTTCCAAGGACTTAATAAGAAAGATAGTTTCTCAAAAGAAAATTGGGATCTTTTAGAAATATGCTCTGGATGACAAGTGCCCAAAATACCCTAATTATATGGTGCTTTTCCTTTCTTCCTGTACTTAACAGTTTCCACAATACGCCAATCTATAATACTGGAGCTCTTTTTCAACCATGAAAATACATTGTCCTGGTATGACTTGGGTGTGGTTTGAGTGTTCCCCAAGGGTCTACTGTGATTTAGTGCCCCAGTGTAGTGCTACTGAAAAGTGCAGTGGAACCTTTCAGATGTAGGACATAGTGTGAGTGGTGCCTCAGGTCATTGGGGTCATGATGTAGTGCTTGTGCAACCCCAAGGTAGTTTTTGCAAGAGTTATTTTAAAAGAAGCAAACCCTAGCCTCCTACCCTCTTTCTCTCTACTTCCTGGCTTTGGAAATGACTTCTGATTCTGAAATGTGTCCTTCCACTGATATTGCCATTTATCATGAGGACTTCAGGAGACTAAATTGATTCAGGTGTTATGCCTTTGAACTTCCAAAGCTAAATATATGTTTTCTCTTTACAAAGTTGGCTTCCACAGATATTTCATTATAGCATGGCAAAGCTGACTAATAAAAGCCCTTTACAAAATAAGACAAGCCAACACCTCATTAAAACCAACTTTGTGACAAAAAAGCAGTTTCTCTTCTGCTTTCAACACAGTTATAGGTCAATAACTTGACTTTTGTAGGATATTTATAAATTTCATTCCTAGAAGTTTCCTGATTATTAATCATAGTCAAAACTTTTTATTTCTATGAATCTTTAGTTTTTAACTAACACAAGTTGCCTCATTGACTCTGGCTATTCAAACCACTTTTTGATTGGAATGATATTTGGTTAACTACACTATCAGCTAGGAAATTTGAAAGATAAATTTAGAAAGTAACTACAAGATGTGCTTCATAGTTCTATTTTTTTTTTAGTTATTTTTGTATTAATAGACAGTGAGATTCTACAATCTGGGGAGTTAGTACCTGGCTAGCTTAGTTTATTTAACTGTTTTGTTAAAGGAACCCAGGACACATGAATTCCAGTACTAAAAGTGCAGGATTGAAAAAGATTGACCCAAGAAAAATCTGCATGGCAGTTAGGGAAACTAGAGAAAACTGATGCTTAGTAGCTTAAAATATTAAATAACCATAAATCCTGCTTTTTAGTGTTAACCACTGGACACTAAACTAATCCATATACTTAAGGATACTTATAGCTATGAAGACCTGAATCTAGAAACATCTTTTTTCCTATGGTGATGCTGGAGAGAAAGTTTTTGTATTATTTTGAAAGAAATATGCACTGTCTTCTACATAGAATGTTTAGATTTTTTTCAGAGTTCTTTAAAACCATTAATTCATCAATATTTATCAATACTCAGAAAGAAGAAAGTGTTATTATCCTCATTTTTCAAATGAAAAAAGCAAGACAGAAAGAGATAAAGCAACTTCCCAAAGGCTAAAGAAGCAGCCTCAGGTCAAGGTTACAATTTGTGAATTCCAACATGTCTCTGTAGCACTTTCCCTCAATCAGAGTGAAGGGTGGAGGCCCAGGAAGGAGAAAAAGGAGGGGGGCAGGGGAAAGGTAGCAAATTACAGAGCTTTTTTGTGCAAATCATTTCAGACTGTCATCAAAATTCTGATTTTGATCCTTGAACACAATTGGCAGTAGACATGGCAAAAAGTTTCTCTGTGGAATTCACCCGAGAATTGAAGAGCTGTCCTTTGGTCTAATTTCCACTGGGAATTTTACTAAAAAGCCCAGAGGTCTTTTCTGCTATGTCAAACAGAGCTCTAGCGCCCCCTTCTGTACAGACGTCCCAGGAACAGATTCCATCTGTGCGGGTGTCAGGTTCTGCATGTATCGCTGTTTTAATATACTCTAGCTGTTCTCGGGCACTATGCCATAAATCTCCATACTGTTCTTCATTTTAGAACCTAGGGAGTGTTAGACATTATTGTATTCATCCAGGAAATAATTTCTAGATAGTCTCTAACATACTTTAACAATAATCTGTGGGAACTCATCATAAACATTACAGATTGGGCATGGTAGCTCCGCTTACTGGTTATTAGGAGAGAGTTATAATATCTAGGAAAGTACACCATCTGCACAAATTTTCAACTGAAAGGAGGATAAAAATTATAAAACAGAAATTCCTTTGCTGGCTTTCAATTGTTTAATTGTATTTTCTCTTTCTTACTTGGTTTCTAAGTTTCTATTTTGACTAAGCAAAAAAATAAAGGTTGTGCAAATCACTTTCTTAGATATGGATATTAATATCCAACATACTGTTTTACTGTCATTGGAGGCTTACATTTTTAATAATTTAATTTAAATTTTTATTATTATCTTCCAAGCAATAATGATATTTCAAAATAATAATGGTGTTGAAGATAATAAATACAACAATATCTAGATGATTAATTCTACATTTCATCCTCACCTTTCAAAATAGACACAAATCATTAAAAGTAGATCACAGTATCATTGGTAAGAAGGTGTTTCTGTTCTTATGGTCTGATCAATATTCTTTTAGAGTGTTTTAAATAGCCCTTTATTTCCCCTTCCCCCCCCCTTTTTTGTTGTTGTTGGATTTACTCTGTGTTAATAAAGGCAATAAGTATTTTATCTACAGGGAATAAACTTCAGTTCTTGCTTCTCTGTTCCTATGTCATCTCTTTCACTTCCAGCCTTTTGATATTAAAAAAAAAAAAAACTATTCAATGTCTCTAAGTTGCAGTGGACTGACTGCTCTGCCAATGAGTGAAAATATTTAAGATTATCTCATGAAATCTGGGAAAATATTAACTGGGATAATATATTATAGCTCTCACCAAGTTCCTGAAACCTAATAGGTATTTATTTTATGTTCACTATTTGCATTACTTAGTTTACTGTGACCAAAATACCCTAGGAAAACAACTTAGAGAAGAAAACGTTTATTTTTGCTCATGGTTTCAGAGGTCTAGTCCATGGTGGGATTATTCCATTGCAGTGGGCGCAAGGGCAAGGTAGAATCTCATGGCAGAAGAGCAATAGTGGAGAAAAACTGCTCACTGATGTGGCTGGGGAGCAGAGAGCAAGAGGAGAAGGGACCACCAGGAAGATGATCCTTCCAAGGCATGCTCCCAGTGATACAACGTCTCCAACTATACCCTACCTCTCTATAGTTGCCATCCAGTTAGTTCATTTAAACTAGAATAGACTGATTAGGTTTCTGCTCTCACAATCCAATCATTTCACCTCTGAATATTCCTCCATTAACACAGGAGCTGCTAGGGGACAGCGCATATCAAACCATAACACTATTATTATTTTTTATGAAAATTCTGCAATAGTATTGTATTTGTCATTTCAAGGTTGAAGAGTTTTGGAGAGCTTAAGCTACTTTAACATTTTGATCTCATTTGCATACACCTGAATCTAGGCTTCTATTTCTTCATCCTTGTTCTGATCACCTTGGTTGGCAATTTTGTTGAGGCATATTTTTTCAGCTCCGACTTGGAAATCTCTCTACAACATGAATCCCACTTTCATTCCTTTGTACCTTTGATCATTTTGATTGTCTTGGTACCTGTTCCTCTTCTGCCAGGAACACTCTGGGCTTTGTGAGAGAAGAGCTAAAGCCTGTCTTCTGAGTCATCAGTACCTTCTTCTAGAGAATACAGTATCTTCTATTAAAGGATATAGTAGCTCCATGGGTCAATCGATACCAGGGGTTCTTATACATTAGCTTGCATCAAAATCAGTTGGAGGCCTTGACAAAACACATATATTTCTAGTCTCTACCTCTTGAAGATTTGGAATATCTAAGAGGGGTCCGAGAGTTTATTTTTCAGAGTTTACACATTATGCTGATACAGTTCATCTAGGTACCACATTTAGAAAATCTTCAGTTTCTGTATTTCTGTCAAAAGCCCCAATGAGATATTCTTGTCAGAAACAAATTTCTTTACAAATTAAGGAAAGTCTTATTAGACTATTTAGACTTTCTGTCCACCTAGAGTTTTCAGTGAGTCCTAGTTATAATTAGCATTTGTAAGTATTAATACTAGAATTTTCAAATATCAGCACTGCATATTAATATTTATACTCCATAGCTATTAATTTGAATCTTGCTAGAATGGTTAGAAATGCAGTTATTTATATGTGAAGAAGACAAAAATTAGTTGTATTAAACATCATTTTTTCTCCTGAGAAGTTCAGGATATCCCTTACAAGAAATTGCTTCCTCTAATACAAAAATAAGAAATTTGTTTCATTTGTAATATTTGCAAATATCAAAAGCAAAATTAATTATATTTGTTAGCTTAAAAACTATAAAAACACAAATTAGCACTTTTTATTTTCAACTTTATTTGTTTAGAACTTAACTTACCTTAGAATATTTATATGAGTTCAAATCTCACATTTTTCAGTAAAATTTTGGTTGAGAATACTAGGTGTATGAAAAGATTGAGTATAAAGACAAATTATATGCCTAGGCAATCAAGCTATTTAGTTTTTGGGGGACTTTTTATGTATACCTTATTTGAATATCATCCATTTTCAAAGTAGTATTACATAATACACCACTTTATCAGTAATACAATGATTATAATTTAAACTTTCTTTGTGCTTCATATACTTTTGTTCATTTCAAACAGTTATGTCAATGGTTTTGGTAAAAAGCATAGTCAATACAGATTCATAAAGAGTAAGATGTTAAGTAAAGCACTGTACTTGTGGGTTATTGAAATATTTTTCTAAATACTTATATCTCCCACTTTGTTATTCATTTAAATTCATACTTACAAGATTTTAGGAACCAAAAGATTTGCTAACAACTTATGTGTAAATCCTCATGATCTCAACTACTAAAAAACAGGTGCTACTTTGGGGCTCAAGTGTCTCTTATAACTTTTTGGCTGCATAATTCTGGGAAAGGTGTGTTTCTTTCTTTCTGTTCCAGATTGCAAGTTTTAAATTTCCTTTGTCTAACATTCTGTGTTTGATTATTAACCACAAACTTGTTTCTTCAATGATATGTGTATGATATTGCATTGTTAAATTAGGAAAATGATATGGGATTTAAATTTTAATTAAGGCAAGCATCTGAGCTAAATGTTATGCAGCTTATTAAAGTAATATTTATGAACTGATTGTGGATAGAGCAGTTAATTACTGAAGTTCACATTATAAAAAATATCAAAGTCTAAGCTCTCTATAAATCACAATAATGAATTATATTCACTCTTTCACTCACTCTCTTGCTCACTCAATAAAAAATTTGACTATCTTCTACACAATATAATATGCTCTCTTAAAATTACAATGAAGGTTAAAATCTATGGTATACTTTATACTTATATTAAGATTTTTTAATTCTGTCATACATCTATTCCAAATGTCTTTTTTTGCCAAACTTAAAGGTTTTCTTTTAATTTATTTATTCTTTTATTCATCCATCCAACAAATTTCTATTTAATACCAACTCTAAGCAAGAACTATTTTGAGTGAGATAAAAGAGTAACATATTTGTCAAACACATTTAAATTTTGAGGTTGTATAAGAAAGAATGAAACGAAAAGCTACTCGAATTCACAGGAAGAGACTGTCTTCTGATAGACTGTGCAGCATTTATGTGCCATCTAAATGCCATCTTATTATGGAAGAAACACTATGATACTTTGGATCTTTAAAACATTATTACATTTAACAGTGCTCAATTGATCCAGAGATAGGCAGTGCTTTAGCAAAACTACACGTAATTTCCAACAACTCCAGCACTGAAGCATAATTGCCTTCATAGTCAAGGAATCAGGGTCACAGGGACAAAAACATTAACTTCCAGTTCTCACTCTTCTGATATTCCTAGTTGTACCTGCTCTTTTCCTTTAAGAGCATTCTGCTTAGATGAGCACATGGATTGTTCAGGAAATTTAAAATCAAATGCAAATTATCTTGCCACGACCCTGAATTCCAAGTACTGCCCTTAAAATCTTCTTTTTATTTATTTTGTCCCAGTGTACCCATGGAAGATTGGTTACAGGACCCAATAGGATACCAAAAGACCTGGAGACTTAATATTGTGCTATTTACCTAAAGGTACATCCTCCCAAATATTCTGTATATTTTAAATTTTTTCCTAGATTTATTGTAATACTGAATAAAATGAAAGTGATATGTAATTTTATACTATAATGCTTAGAAAATAATGACAAGGAAAAAAGTCTGTACATATTCAGTGCAGATATTTATTTTTAAATAGTTTTCATCTGTGGTGGCTTAATCATAATCAGACAGGATGAAGCTTAAAGCAACCCATATATTTATTAGTTTCATTTGGAATTGGGCCTCTGAATTTCTAAGTTTCTCAGTTATATAATTTCTGCTCAATTTTAAAGGCAGCATTCTGGTATTACATTATATATTACTGAGTACTCACTCAGAATATTGTATTTAGCATTATCCTTTTTTATGTATTAAAGTAAATAGTAAGGAGCTCAGTAAATTTACTTTTATACCATTAATTTTAAATTTCCTTTACTTTGGAGAAAATAAGATGTATTACCTAATATAGCTTTAAAACTAATTCAACTTGTCTTCCCCAAGGCATTTCCCCATGAGAGACTACTCTTGAGTTACTCTTTATTAATACCAAACATGAATCATTTACCAACAGAATTGAGACAACTGCATATCCCAATGTAAAACTACATCTCAGGATTCTTTTATTAAACTTGTCATGTCTTATAGCTTCAATTCCACAGGGTAGCAGACATACTTTTTAGAAAATCTATTTATATTTTATATGTAATGCAAACAATGAAGCTAGTTCAACTTTTATTTCCTTCTGATATATTTTGATCATCCAATTGAGGCATGATTTATAGTTACCTTAAACTTCCTTTGAGTAAACACTTAATTTATGGCAGGAACTCCAAAGCTGTGATATTTGAACACTAACTAAAGATGATTTCTCTGAAGTTTGAAATGCATGTATTTGTCAAAAATATTTACACGGAAATTTTTCTTTTCACACTGTTTTGATATGAATCAATACCAATTTATTGAGTCCTACTGAATGAAGACTTATTATAATATTTTGGGCTTCTTTTGTTTAATTATAAAAGGTTGACATTGTAAAAAGATACAGGGCAATAACATAGTGTATACAAATAAGCAGGACTAATAATCTAATAATGTGACTAATAATCAAAAGAGAATATAGTCAAAATAAACTGATTAAATATTGACTCATACTGAAACAAACAGGTAAGGATTTTAAAACAGGTATTATAAATATATTTGAGGACTTAAAAGAAAATGTGCTTATAACTAATGAACAGGTAGTAAATCTAACTAGAGAAATAGAAACTATAAAATGGCAGAACACTGTTTTATAGTGCTCTTCAGTTCAGTTAACAGAGCTGGAAAAAAAGTTTTTGCTTTCTTGTTTTAGAAAACTCTACAATTTTTCAGTGCCTGACTTATTTCACATGACATTATGTCCTCCAGGTCCGTCCATGTTCTCACATATGACAGAATGTTATGCTTTTTTTAAAGGCTAATTATATATAACAAATTTTCTTTTCTTTATCAATTCACCTATTAATGGATATTTAGATTGATTTCACACCTTGGCTATTGTGAAAAGTGTTGCAACAATCATAAGCACACAGACTTCTCTTTGACATGCTAATTTCATTTTCTTTAGGTATATACCCACTGGTGGAATTGCTGGGTCCAATGGTAGTTCTATTTCTAATTTTTTGAGGAAATCCATACTGTTTTCCACAATGGCTGAACTAATTTACTTTTCTACTGACCATGTATAAGGTTTCCCTTTTCTCTGAATATTGCATGATCTACTTATATGTGGAATCTAAAAACATTGCTCTCATAGGAGGAGCTGAAAACAGAATGGTGGTTACCAGAGACTAAAGAGTGTAGTGAGGGAGGCAAACAGGGAGTTTTGTCAATGGGTATGATGTCACTATTAAATGGGAGGAATAAGCTGGTTGGTGTTTCATGGCACAGAAAGTTGAATATAATAATGAATCATATGACTCCAAAATTAGAGGAAAGAATTTTGAATTTACTCACCATAAAGAAATGATTTGCTAATTATCCTGAGTTAATACCCAAGGTATATATGAATCAAAATATTACATTATACCTCATAAATATCTACAGATATTCTATCAACTCAAAAAATAAAATAAATTAATTTTTAAAAACCCTAAAAAAAGGCCAGACATGTAATCCAGTAGTAAATCATTTGCCTGATTTGTAAAAATACCCAGATTCAGTTCCCAGTGCTGCAAAAAAAATTAGAAATTAATAATTTTTTTTAAAAAAATTAAACAATAAAAAAACAAGATAGACACAAAACCCCCCCGTTTGATGTAGCATTACATGATGACAAGAGAAGAATTTGGTGAATTTATAAATAAGCCAATTTTCTATTTGAAATTACCATAATTTGTAAAGCAGAGAATTTAAAACATGAAAGAAATAAGCAAAGCCACAAATACCCATGGGAAAATATTCAATGATTTATCAAAATAAATACTATGAGTCAAAAAAGAAAAGCAAAGATAAAAAGGCAGAGATAGTACTAAAAATGGCTAATATTGAAAAATGTTGTGAAAAACAAAAGCAACGACAAAAAGATAAGAACCAAGAAACATGAAGGCAATATGTGTAACCACATCAAAGTCAAGTCACACAGCTGAAAATGAAAGACAAAGAAACAAACCTTAAAACTGTTCTGATAAAAAGAATGTTCTCGAGAGGAACAACCAACTATCGGCAAGGGTAGAGAAGAAAATGAGAAAAAAAAACACTTTTAAAGTGCTTAAAGAAAAAATAATGTCAATAAAATTTGCAAATATAAGTCAATACATATTTTTTAATTTATTTTTTATTAGCTACACATGACAGTACAAAGATCTTGATAGTTCATACATTTGAATCAAATGGGGTATAATTTCTCATTTTTCTGAGTGTACAGGTTGCAGAATCACATTGGTCATCAGTTACCTATATACATACAGCAATAATAATGTCTGTTTTATTCTGCTGCCCCTTCTATCCCCCTCCCCCTTCTCTCCCCTCCCATCAATTCTCTCTACCCAATCTAATGTGGCACACTTTTTTTTTTCCTAAAGTACATAGAGAATAAGCAGAAAATCATTAGAAATGGGTGATATTCCAAGAAAGCAAATGGTTTTCAATAGGGAGGTCTTAGAGGAATCAGGAGTATTTTACTTCATAAGTATGGAATGCAAAACTCTTACATGGGCACATACAGACTCACATATGTAAATACATACATCTGAGTCAGCTATTTCACTGCTGTGACTAAAAGACCTGACCAGAACAATTGTAGAGGAGGAAAAATTTATTCGGGGGCTCAGGTTTCAGATGTTTCAGTCCATAGATAACCAGTTCCATTCCTTGGGGCTCAAGGTGAGGCAGGACATCCTGGAAGAAGAGTGGAGCAGAAGGAAACACCTACTCATCATCAGGAGGCAGAAAGAGACCCCACTTGCCATATGCAAAGTATATACCCCAATAATCTGCCTCTTCTAGCCACACCCTATCTGCATTCAGTTCCCACTCAGTTAATCCCATCAGGGGGATGATTCACTGATTGAGTTAAGGCTCTCACAACTCACTTATTTCTCCTCTAAACCTCCTTGCCTTGTCTCATACATGAGATTTTGGGGGACACCTCATATCCAAATCATTACAACATACACATAATTTGAAAAGCAAATTCACTGGCATTTTAAAATATTACAATGGCATTATGTTTTTGAAGAATATTTAAATGTATTTTAAGGTGATTTCACTGGAAATCATTTAAATGTGTGATGTATTGAATCTTCCCAATTCTATCCTTTATCATTTTTTTAAAAGTTAAAGAATTGGATCTGAGGTTGTGCTCAGTGGTAGCACGCTTGCCTAGCATGTGTGACTCACTGGTCGATTCTCAGCACCATATACAAATAAATAAAATAAAAGTTCATCAAAAAATAAAAAGTATTTTTTAAAAAGTTAAGGAATTGATTTTAGTATTACTTCACAATTTATATTTTCAATAAAATTTAACCAACATCCAGAAGTTTTTGTCTTTTTACATATTTTTTTGTTGTCTATGTAGGAAGGAAGGAGGGAAGGAGAGAGGGATGCTGAGGAGGGGAGGAGGAGACTGAGATGCTCTTGAACAAAGCAACCATTCTTATCTAAAATCAAAGTTCACATAGAAAAATTTTCTTGAATTTATTACCAAAGTTGCTTCTCGGATTATTCCCATTCCTCATTGCATTTGCTAATTTAAGATACAAGGTTTTATAATACATTCTTCTATACTTTCAGGAGTAGAGAAAGTTTTCTTCTATAAGGGAATTATAAAAAGAGAGAAATTGCTAATGCAAATAGCAAAAAAGCCATTAACAGGTTTTTCAGATTCCTGAAAAAAGAAGATTTATTTTTGAAACTGGGTGATGGGATGAAGGGATGACAAGATGGATGGCTGTTTGGTTTTGAAAAAAAAAAGCAAATGAAAGAGAGATTGTGCCTGAGACACTGTAGATCTTAATTGGGAGAAAAAAACATAAAGAGGAAATTCGGAGAAGTCTAAAAATGATATTGATATTTAAATTTGAGACATTCACTATTTTGTGATGTTTCTCATGATTTCTAATTAAAATGTAAAAGTTTTAAATCATATTGATTTTCTTTAACTTAACAAACCTACACTTCTGTTTGCTCTGATTTTTTTTTTTGTCCACATGAATTTATCTTTCTTGTTGTTAGCATTGGATGCCACACTGACATATTCCTTTGCAAAATCGAAACAAATTGTTTTTTAGTGACTTGAACATAAATGAACTCAGTACAGATTATAAGTAATAAACTCATTAACAATAAAGTGTCACTCAGAAAGTCTTTTACAGTCATCAAAACAAGAAGGCAATCATAAAGACAATCAATTACTTACACAGGAAATCTAAGTATTCCGTATTTTAGAGCAAGACCTTGCCAGACATAATCATAATGCAAGCCATTTGACCAGTGGCTTTATTTTGAAATAGATGGTTAATGGCATTCAATGCTTAAGAAATTGGCATTCTCACATTATTCATAAGCTTAGTCAGTTATTATGAACCCATCCTTAATGAAGGAAGAAATTCCCAGATGCTGGCAAATCACATAAATGCACCAAGATGATGCCTACTTGTGAATGCCTGGGAAAGAGGCCAATGTGCTCACTCCATGCTACATCCTCAAGTATTCTTAGCAATTACAAGTCTTTCTTTCCCCAGACTGCAATACCTATTCTTTGCTGTTTGTTATCATTCCATCGTTTAGTTAAAACAATCAGCATATTAGACCTTGAGCGAGAAAAACACACAGAACCATGCAATTTATTCCCCTGTTAATTTGTTCCTCCAATAATAATTAAAAATGTACTATTTCTCTTTCTTTAAAATGAGATCATCACTATTTTAATTATTTAGTATAATTTTAAATGTTGAATACTCAGTAATTTTAGAAATAAAATTCATAGTAGTCCATTAAATAAATACCTCTTGGGTATAAAGTTAATGAAAAATTATCTTATCAGTTTTATTTATATAATTTTACTTGTAAAATACTCAGTCATTTCAGAAACAAAATATACAGACAATAATAAAAAGTACCCCTTGGAAATATAATTTATGATAATGAAGATATCAATTATTTAAATGAGGAATAAAATGTTCTGGTACATACTCAGAATTTTCTGAAAGTAGATTTGTATCATTGAATTCAAAACTATGCATTAGAAGTTGAATCATTAAGGTAGATTAGTATGATAAGAATATTTTCAAGTGTTCCATAATAATAAAGAGATATTATAGGAAATAAAAATTTCATCGATTTGACAGAAATGAAAACTTTTGCTATATTGTATAAATAATTATAACTTTTTCTTTATATAGGAATGAATTATTATATAATTTTGGAATGTATATTCAACATCTAGTGAGATGTCTTTTTTCATATGAAATGGGAATACTTTCTAATTTTCAATTCCAAAATGCATCATAAAGTAGTGCATATTTTTAAAAGGAGAATAACTGAGATCTGCTAACCTTGACAATTTAAAATTCTCATTTCTGTTTACATTTTGGATATTTGTGTTGTCTCTTATCTAAAGTTTCTACAGAATCAGTATGCTGTGGTTGGGCTTGTGGTTGGAACTCATGTGAATAATTCTCATGTGAGTTGTACAGCAGAAATGTTCCTGTAACTTAGACAAGGGATGGAAATATAGTAGATTGCATATACTGACATTTGAAGGTTCTTGGAAATCTTACATATCTCAGATTTCAGCAAACTTCCAAGAATAAACCTATCTCTTATGCATATAGAAAAATATTCAACAAAAGACTAGCAAATTGAATCAAGCAACATATGAAAAGAATTATAGCCAGAGAGATTAGTCTCAGAAAAACAACTTTTTACATGAGCTTAAAATGGACACTTTTCAAAAAGAACAAATGAAAGTGAAATTTCATCATTTAGAACAGATTGTGCCTTTCTCTGACACAAGAAAGATACTGTCTTTACAAAGTGTAACAAAACACAGGCAATGCATGTAGCTGCCATCAAAATATCATTCATAACCCACCAATAGGATGAAGAACTGTTTCAGGAATGCTATAAAAATGGTTGGAATGATTTTTTTTTTAAGTTATAGGGAAACCAAAAGCTTCTTTTAAAAACAACTAAAAAACAAAAAGACAACGTGAGTAAACTGATTTGTTAGGGAAAAATTAAAAACTCTAAAGAAAATTCTATGAAGCCATATGAAGGTTGCCACTTGTGGATGATGAGGAAACACAGTGTACTTTTAGGAGAAGACAATACAGACGCCTGGGTCTTGGAACTGGCTATAACAAAACATCAGAAAATGGAGACCACCTAGAAGATGAATCAAAAGGAGTTTTGAAGAAACTGATTAGTGCAGTAGGGTTAAATATTTATTTGAGAATGAAGAAGAAATCAAATGCGCACTAAAGAAAATGAATAAGATGAAATAATAAATATAAAGTTCATGTGAAAATGATCCCATTGATACTTACCAAACTGAAATGCTTCAATGTAGATGCAATGGAGGGCACACACATGGTTAGGAAAGGAGAGGCAACAGCTCCATCAGAAACTTTAGGTCTTTCCTGAATTAAATCAACAATCAGAATTTGCAGAAGCATTTAAAAATATTTTGCTCTGCAATGAGAGAGAATAGTCTTTCCAAAGCACATAACACAATAAGCCATACCTATGTAGAGCCTAAAACTCTAAAGCACCTAAAGCCTAAAGCCCAAAGCACCAGGTTGTCATAGTGTCAGTGTTCAGGGCCCCAAATTTGCTGTGCAGTTGATGTGACAGTCCTCCTCACTCCCAAGATAAGGACAGCATTCTAACAGGCCAACTCCTTTTTGATATAGCAGCTTCTCTGGGAAGTACAAAATCTCATTTTGAAAAAGAATTGTAACTGTTAACATAGTGTTTTATAAATTTATATTGCATACATATAATCCTAGCAATTGATTTTCCATCTTATTGGATTTTCACATAGTAAAATTATGGCATTTTCTCATTTTTCAATTATATTGTTAATAAACAACATAATTTATTGATCTGGGAAGAGCAACAGTTTTGTCTTACTTCTAAAATAAATATGAGGCATTGGGGATACAGTTGAGGGGTGAAGTATATGCTTAGCATGCCTAAGGCCTTGGGTTCAATCACTAGGACCAAAAAATTTTAAAAGGAATAATGATAAAATTTAATTTGGGGCTGGGATTATGGCTCAGCGGTAGAGGGGCTCGCCTAGCATGGGCAGTACCTGGGTTCGATTCACAGCACCACATTAAAATACATAAATAAATAAATAAAGGTATTGTGTAAAAAAATTAATTTAATTAAAATTTTAAAAATTTCCCATTCATTTTAATGCTTTCATTGTGATTGTACAATGACTAAAATAGAAGCTTAATAGAATGGTAATTCTTGGCATAGTTTATTTAAAATTAAATTGAGTAAATTATTTTCTTTTATTCTAGTTTTCATGATATAAAAATAGAATTTTGGTTACAACTATTTAACAAAACCCCATAATATGAAATGTAATCAGGGTTTTTTTTGTTTTTGTTTTTCTTTTAAATCAGGGTTTTGTATGTGCAGTCTCATTAGAGATATTTGAAACTCAAAGTTTATTTCTGGTAGCAGATTTACTCTAGCTTTAAGAATAATATATTTATGCAAACAAATGTAAGTTTAAAAATAATAGATAAGATTGATAATGCCAATTTATGACAGATTAAATATATGTTTGTAGGTGAAATAATCAATATTATTTAGTTAGCTATCCCAAGTACTCACAGGTATATAATGTTTTGTCACCTGGAGAAAAGCTTCTATGAACTTTTGAATTGAGTATTTTCAACATGAAAAAAAAATGTGTATTAAGATAAAGATATTAATCATACATTTTCAAGGTTTCAAATTACTCATTTAAAATATTTTGGTTCTTCTACTAACAACACACCTTTGATCTAATAGTTTTTGACATCAATAGGGAAAGAATGGCCATTTTTGAATACCTGCAGGGGATTCTGTTGATGAGGCCCCCTCCCCAGAGAAATGCTCTACCTGCTTGGGAAAAGGGAAGTACCCTACTCTAGTCTCCTCTAAACTTCCTGTTTCACTAAGGTTAGGGGGAGAATGAGGAGTCATACTAAGGTCCTAGCCTAGGCACACAAGATCACTAAACTGATGTCAAATAAGACTTTATGCAGACTCTAGGAAAAGTCAAATACCGCAGGGAAGAAAATAAGCTTGAACACCAGAGGAAAATTTAATTTCTGGTGATTCCATTCATATATTAAAGAAAAGCAATTTACCTCATTTCCTTTGATCCTATACATCATGTCTGAGTTTTAAGGGAAAAACACAAAGCATACTAAAAAACAAATAATAATAATAATAATAGTAATAATTTGAAGAGATAGATCATAGAAATAATTGTCAGGGCAAATTAAAACCACACTGAGATATCATCTCATACCTGTTAGAAATGGCTAATTATGAAAAACATTAAAAAAATATGAAAAATGTTGGCAAGGGTATTGAGAAGAAGAATCCTTGTATACTGTAGTAATGCAAATTACTACAGTCATCCTGGAAAACAGTATTGAGGTTCTGACAAAAACTGAAAAAAAAAATTGTGAAGTAATGATAGAGAAGACTATGTGTGCAATATGTAGTATGCATATTACATATGTCCAAGAATGGTAAATATTTACATTTTATGTAGATGGGAGCATACCTCTTTTTCTCACCTAATTTTCTCGAAGAACCTTCTACATTAGTGCTCAAAACAGCTCATACTGTTCTGTCTCCCGCTTTCTAAGAGCCTCATATTATTAGAAACTCTTAGGATTTTTAAATTTTCTAACTTTTGTATATATGTGCCTGTGTGTGTGTGTGTGCACACGCGTGCACACGTACGCTTTTTGTCCTTTTGATAATGCTATAAAAATAGATGTTGGGAGAGAAAAACCAATGTACATTTTAGAACACATTGCTCTATAAATACCTATTATATAATCTTATCATCTTTTAGAATTTACTTTTAGTCACTGATTTTAAGTTTAAAAGATGATAAGTATAACCAAAAGTGGTCATATAGGAGAGAAAAAAATCATAAATTTTTGAAACAAGCTTCTTCACTTTGAGGAATCACAGTTTTTGTATATGCTATATGAGTAAATTCTGTTTGTCTTTGATTTTTTTTTTTTCTGATGAGTCCCTGATTGCCCAAAAAGTAGAGGAAATTTTTGTTGACATTTGCAAAATATCTGCTTTTCATAAGCACAGCCCCGATGTATTGAATAGATAGCTTTATTTTCCCATAGTAATAGGAAACTTGAAAAATCACTCTTTCTGACAAAATATTGATTGTAATATGATGTAGATGAAACAGTTTTGGATTTAATATCATGTTGGAGTATACATTTACTAGAGCAGAAATTGTCAGATGAAAACTCTCTCGGGAGCTCTGCTTTAAACCATATGTTTAATAAAAAAAGAATTGTTTTTCATTTCAAAGAAACTAGATCTGCAGCTTCATCATGAGAATTCCTCCTGGCGTAACTACTGACTGTTACGGTGTAATTAAAGGGAGGTGATATCCAAATGTACAAGGTCCTTTTGTGCCTCCAGTCTTCTTGTTCTTGTGTTCCCGCAGTGCAACCCTTTCCTTCAACCTACCTTCATAGTCTACTTTTCTTTCTTTATCACTCCTTGAGCCAAAGCATGAAAGCATCTCATGAATTACCAATTATACTCTTTTTAGATAGGTGTTCGAATTTCTGCTCTTTGGAAAATAATTATTTACATTAGGGCATTTACGTCAATCAGGAATTAGTACCTTATGTCTTTTACATTATAACTGCCTTCTCTTTCCCTCTCACTACTCCACACTACAACATTTCAGCTGTCAGCTGGGGAAATTTTAGTTGGCAGAAGAGGAGAACCCAACAAGAGTCAGTGTTTAATATGTGCCTGTAGAAACAGAATGCGAGCCTTCCAGGTAGTTTTAAAATATTCTAGTAGTCACATTTCAAAATAAAAAACAGGTCAAACTAATTTTAATAATGTAATTTTATTTAACTACACAATCTAAAACATTATCACTTGACAAAGTATTTAGTGTAAAATTCTTAATGAAATATTGAGCATTCTTTTGTTGTAGCGAATCTTTAAAATTCACCAAATTCACCATGTTTCACACTGTGACATGACTACACTCCAAGTAGCCACATATTAAGTGCTCAATGGATATGGAGGCTACCATATTGAGTTACTGTATTGGAAAACACAGGTCTAGAGGGTGAGTCAAAGAAATGTGGAACTAGTCAGAAACCTAACATCTATTCTCTGCAAATAACCCCAGACTTTTCAAAGTGAGAAGAGTGGCCCAGGTGTGACAGGAGCTGCACAAAACATGCTCAAAAAGATTTTGACCTTGCAAGAGTCTGTGTCATTTCTTTACCAGGTCTTCCATGATGAGATGTGCGATCCATATCCCTGTTTTATGGTTCCATTGCTTGGTTTCTTCATCAGAACTTTCTTTCCTCGCAGATCCTAATTTCTGTTAATTCCTAAATATCTGTAACATGACACTGAAGTATAATTTTCTATATAGCTTAATCAACAATCTCCTGTATTTATTGAAAGTTCAATTATGATTTTTAAAACTACACTCCTTTTGTTATAAAACTCTAGAATGCATTTCTGCAAATCTAAGATTTTTATTTTCTTTAAATAGGAATTTTTGATGTTTCAGGGAGGGACTCTTTTCATTAGGAATGCCAAATGAAAATGTTAAAATGAGTGAAGATCCTAAACTATGATAAAACATCAAAACCACAGTCTTTCCTATCAAAGGCAATAATCACAAAGGGTAATGCAAGTTAAATTTTAATATTTCAAATGCATTTGAATCTCTACACATCATTTATTCCACAAATTAGTTTACTATAAATCTATCACTGGAAACAAATTTTATATATTCTTTACTTTTTTTAAAAAAGTGATTTCTTTTATTGCTTTTCACATTTGGAGCACTTTTTGCTCTGCTTTTTCATACCCAAGTAAACTTATATCTTGTCATGCCATTATAATTGTGCATATTGTAAAAAACCTGTCATCATCACTGGGGAGAGTTTGACACATTCCATTATGCCAGACACCATGTGAGTGCTTTATGTTTTTAACATTTGCAGGTTTTTTTCATGACAATCAACACAAGAAAAACAGAATTCTATTCAACCAGATAGCAGCAAATCAGCATGCTCAATGATTTTAGAGTGACTTAAATAGAAATTAATTTAACTGAATTCATCAACCTATTGAGAAATGAGTGGCAGTTTATAAGCTTCATCTCCTGAATATAAATATCATTTGAAATACAAACACAAATATGCTGAATAAAAACAGCCTGGGATGGTGACTCAAGTGTTTTTTCCTGCATCGAGTAACCAGTCTTACTTGAATTGATATGATTATATAAATCAATAAATTATTTTTTAGGAAAAAAAACTCATAAAAAGCTTTTAAAGACATTTGGAACAAAGGATTTAACCATAACATTCTCTTTTTTTCAGCTGTAATGGAAGTTGCTGGCCATTTATTTTTTCATTAATTTAGCTGCATATTAAAGGCAAGAACAATGAAATGGCATGATAACTTTATTAAAAGTGTCACTACAGGGGAGTTTATATTATGGATTTTCAATTATACATTGTGGTGTTTACAAAAAATAATTTGCATAGAAGTTCTTTTATAATTTAAATATGTTGGTGAAATCATTTTACTGCACATTTTAAAAATGTCCTTAGGTGATATTATTTATTTTAAAGTAAACTGTGGTCCAGTATAATGGTTCTCAATCATTGCCATTTGAGGTCATACCAATGATTTATCAATATATATGATGTAAACAAAATGTTTCTTTTTCCTAAAGAAGACACATTTGCAAAAGCACTATGTATCAATGTTTTGTGTGTCTGTGTGTGGTACTGTGGATTGAACCCTGGGGTAATTTCATCACTGAGCTACATCATCATTTATTTTTATTTTGATTTTGAGACAGGGTCTCACCAATTTTCTTAGGCTGGCCTGGATCTTGTGTTCCTCCTGCCTCAGCTTCCTGAGTCACTGGGATTATAGACATGTATCACCTGTTCAGCACTATGAATCAGTATTACAAAAGCCTTCCTTTTCATCAAGGTAATATTTAGGCATCAATAGTGGCAGATAACTTACCTTGAGTTACTCTTCCCTTGAAATCCCTAATTCTCATCAGCTTAATCATGTGAGGAGAGAATCCCAAATTTCCATTGCATTGAAGAAGACAATTCAGATGTTGCTTCTGGAATAGAAATTAATATATTTTTCTGAAGAGTGGGTGGAATACACCTATTCAGAGACGTCATTCAATGCTGTGTCCTCTTGATTCAGCAACTCCTTTTCTAAACATTATCATAATTTATTTGAACACTTATTTTTTTCTTTGTACCCACTTAGAATCTTAATCACCTAGAATATTTGGGGAATTTTCTCAAAATATATACAAGTATTTTGCTGCATTCATCATAGAATTTCTATCTCTCTCTTTTTCTTTCTCTCTTTTCCTTCTCTCCCTTCCTACCTGCCTATATCAGAGTTCTTTGAAGATTGCAAAGATATCTTCTTAGGCTTTTTTGGTTTAGTGGTACTAAAACGAATAATACTTGGAATCGAATGCTAATTTTCTCTTAGATGTGCATAATGCTTTGAAGTTTAGAAAGACTTAATTATATACATGCATATATTTTGATCATTTCATATTCCTTGAATCTCATGATATAAAGTGGCAGACACACTTCAAGGGGACAATCAGAATCAATCTTTTGTAAAGTCCCCTACTTTTCACTACAGGGGAAACCAGACTTACTTCTTGCCAACAGAATTCAGAAAAAAAGATGAGATGTTCTTGGTTTTTATTTGTGATGCAATACCACTCTGAATATGTTACATCATATAAGACTCTATTTGAGCAGATTAAGTGGCAGATGCTCCTGGCCTTCTTGAAGGGTCATATGGAGAAGGCCAGTTAACAAGAAACTGGGTAAGTTTTGCAACCTCTTTCTGTAGCCTCTCCCTGACAACAGGAAAGAATCCAGGCCCTTAGTCCTACAGCCACAAGGAAATTAATTCTTGCAACAACCTGAAAAAAACCAAAGGCAAATTGGTATACAATGAAGCCTCTGGCTGAGAATACAGTTCTCTCAAGGTTTCCTTGCAACCTGCCAAGACTCTTTGAAAAGGATGCAGGTTTCTTGTGTCTGGATTTCTGACCTAAAGAAGCTTTAACATAATAAACACTTTCCACTAAGTGGCTTCATAATTAAGCTGCTAATTGATTTTACAGCAACAAGAAACTAATACAGTTAGAAATGTGTTTGTCTTACAGGTGTGACAATTAAGATTTAAAGATTCAAACACTTTGCCTTAGGTAATATTATTGGTGAGTTCCCAAGTTAGTTTTTTTATCCAAATTTCAATTTCTCTTTTTCCTCCTCTTACCACAACTTGCAAATATAGGTATCATTTATTGAATGAGTTGGATGCTAGACACTTTTTACCCTGTATTGACATTACCTTACTTGGCTTTATTCTTAAAAAAGCCTTATGAGGAAAGGTTTTTTTTTCTCCTTGTTACAGATGAAATTTTTAATGTCCCATTTATAGATGAGAAATTAAATTCCTTCCTGAAAACACAAAGCAAGAATTCAACTCCTCTTTTAACTCCCCAAATCATGCTTTTAAGCACCCTGTATAATTTCAATGCTTCTTTTATCACCCCACTGTTGCCTCAGAATATCACAGGTGCAGGTGTAAAACTGTGTTTATCAGGATGAATGTATGCTGATAAACCATAATTTGAACTTTTTTTTTAAAGCCAATCACTAAGGGAGATATCCTACAGCTCTTCTTGTATCTTAATATCCTACATTTCTCTTAATTGAAAGGCAAATGTTTCTGACAATATGAGTGTTTTGATTTATCTTTTGTTCATTAAAATGAATATCTGGTTAATTTAATATTATAAGTAAAAGGAAAGTAAAGAAAGCTATTACATACCAACTTCAAAAATTAGTCTAATACACACACACACACACACACACACAATCCTTGAAATTGATGCAGCCAAAATGTTTATTCCTGAGAAGTTAATCTTCTACATGAGAAAAGAAAATATGCTGAGGAATGTTTATAGAAAGAAACCCTGCCTCAATAAAATCATTTCTTCTTTTCAAACTCTTAAACAATTGCCCCAATAGGACTTGCAAGGTGAATTTTTATGTGGTTCTAGTTTTAGAAAAAAAATAATAGCAGAATATATTTTAAGTTTATATTAAGAAGACAATAAAAAGAAATACTTTATACAGCCACAGCATGTAAAGATAAAAGCAATTAAAAAGGAGACTCAAACAGAGAAGACACTATTCTTCTTTTATACTAAAGTTGCAATATGCTGACCTACTTAAATACATAGCACAATGACCATCTCTGGGCTGGAGTTGTGGCTCAGTGGTACAGCACTTGCCTGGAATGTGTGAGCCCCTGGGTTTGATCCTCAGCACCACATATAAATAAATAGAACAAAAGATCCATTGACAACTAAAAAAATATTTTAAAAAAGGACCATTTCTGCATGAGATCAATTTTAATCATCCAAACAGTCACTACCACACAGAAGAAAAACAGTGTTTGAAGCAGCAACCCACCTTTTAGGGACTGAACCCAGAAATACCACATCTGAAAATGCTTTCTATGTGTTGGCCTTTGTTCCTCATCTCTTTAGACATCAGGGAGAAGAATTTCTTCAATTCACTTAATGAGTGAAGAAATGGGAATTCATATGTGAAGAGGTGTGTTTAAGGCTTGAGCAGAGTAAGAGTAGATCTAAAACTCGGGATCCTCTACCATTTGTTCTTTCCTGCTTCATGCTATACACACAGCATCTTCTGTGCACCCCAAACAAATTAGATATTCAGTAAATATTGCCAAAGACTTCCTCATTGCAAATGTAACAGAATTTTGTAACAAAAAAATAGCTTAACAAATTTATGACACAAGAAGTCAGCAAAATAATTACTAAAGTTGGAAATAGATAGGATTAAACTGATCTCTTCATGCAAGATAAAGGCATGCTAATCATGTCCCATTACAAAGAGCAAGAAGACCTAGCACTTAAGAACATGCATAAAAATACTTTTTAACTTCTCATTAGAAGTCTCTTATATGGTCTCATACAGTGAATTAATGGAGTAATATTTGTTTAAGTAGATGACTGAGAATATAGAATATTTATAGACAAATCTGTGTTAAATAAAATAACACATTTGAACACATTTTAGGCTTTAAAGTATGAATTCAATTAAATAAGATAAAAAACTATTATTTCTGATAATAATTTTTCTCATGATACATTTTAAGACTTTAAAAATGTATAGACACAATATTTTATTATTCTGTGGAAATTCTAACTAATCTGTTAGTTCATCTTCTGGGGTCTTCATAATAAAATATCAACATTTAGAAAAAATATACACATAGGATGTATCAAAATATGTTTAGAATTTATCTTTGTATTTTATTTATTTATACTTTTTGTTTACAAACTCATTGAAGAACTTAAAATAGAAGCAATGTACAAGGCAAAATATTTTTTAGTGTATTACTATATGAAATAATTATCATTGATCATTAGAAGAAAATTTCCTGAACATCTGTATGTGTTTATATACTAAGGAATATATAAGTACTTATATATTTAATGCATACTATACTAGAAGTTAATTTATCTAATTAACATTTAATTTAATCTAAACACTTTAAATTTAATATTTAAATATATTTACTTAAACTTAATACATTTAGATTTATTAATTTAGTGTAAACTTGCAAATTAAGCTTATAATATTTAATTAAGCAAATTAGATAAACTGCATTATAAACATGACACTCTTTTTTCTTTTTCAGTTTTTTTTTGTGTGTGTATGTGTGTGTGTGTGTGTGTGCACTAGAGATTGAACCACTTTATCTCTGGGCTACATCCCTAGTCCTTTTTATTTTTTTATTTTTGAGACAGGATTTCACTAAGTTGCTCAGGCCTTGCTAAATTGCTGAGGCTGGCTTTGAACTTGGATCCTTCTGCCTCACAGCCTTTTCAGCTGCTGGGATTACAGGAATGCACTACCATACCTGGCTATAGGACAATATTTTTTAACAAACTACTATACAAAAAGATTTCTTCTTATATTGCTTTATTACCAATACCATATTTTGTTTCTTATTTTGCATTATTATCGATACCATATTGGCAATCTTTGCACATTGACACTTTTCCATTTGTCTCAATATCTGTTTTGTATTAACTAACTAGTATTAAGCTTTCTAGGTAAAAGGCATGATAGTTTTCTGTTTTGACAAGTGTTAACAAATTGCTTTACAGAAAGGTAGAGAATATTTTTAACAGGTAATTTTATTAGCTTGCCAATTAAATAGGCAAACAATGATTCTTTTATTTGAATATATTTGATTATTAGGTGAATGTTATATTTTATTCTTTTATTTTTGTTTGTGTAGAAAAGGGGGAAAGAAGATTTGAATTTAATGCATATAATTGTTTTAAGAAAAAGATTTGAGAAGTCAATTTTTAGTCCTTAAGTAGAGATTAATTTCTAACCATTACATTCTTCCAGTTTTGATTATTCTGTTAACAAATTCATCTAATGTTTAAACCAATATTAACTCTTTTTCAGACTTGAAACTTTGTAACACATCTCTTTTTGTCATTCTTTCTGAATTCTACCAGTACTGGCGTATTAATTTTGCTGTTTGAACAACTGACCCGACTATTCGCTGACTCAGTTTTCTTATTTTGTACAATTAGTAGTTAAAAAACTCCTAGCTGTGTCACTGGACTACACCACAAAGTGTTTAACACCATATTTAACATGGTAGTGTTTTAGTGCATGATAGTATATATATATATATATATATATATATATATATATATATATATATATATATATATNTATATATATATATATATGTAATGGCAACATAAAATATCTACTTGTGTTCCTAATACCTATGTGATTTCTACTTTTTATTTCTAAAGGACACTCATATGAATAGTTTCAAAGGAGCATCTAAAGGAAAGGTGAGGTCCCTATATCCACCTTCTTCTGTATCCTTGATTTTACATCTAACCAGTATATGTCGGAAGTAGTCCACGTATCATTTCGAGAATATATTTTCTTGAGTTTAAACTTCCAAGTTTTCTCACTTAGCTGTGTGATAGGAATGATTTGAATTAAAAACCAGCTCATCTATGTGCTATATCAATTTCCTTGTCTGCAAAATGGTGGTTAAATTGTACAAGATTTATAAATCAAAATAAAAAATATAAATTTTCATTAGCAGTTTTATAACATAGTATTTGTTTTCTCTTTTCAGGCATAGAGTGAAAACACCTATACAAAAATAGCATTGAATCACCAATAGAGTCAATATTTTATAAATATTAAATATATTTTCTTAATATGCTGCTTATAAATTACCGCAGGCAAGTATTTAAGTGTATACAGGGAAAACTCAAACGGAGGCAAAATGTTATACATTTTTTAAAGTGTTAAGTACATTTCTAAAATTTAGTTTGAAAAGAATCATAAACCATCATTATTTTGCTTTCCTCTCATACTGGCATTTGAAGAGCAGCATTCATTTAAAAACGTATTAACTCATTCTGCTGCAGTGTTGTGAACCTACTTACCTTAATGTATTGGAAGAAAAAACAGTCTATTTCAATGTTCAGTTACAAATACATACAGGGATATATCTTTATCAGGGCTGACATCTGCACATTTCTGCATATTTAAAAATGATCATAGTCTACTGAAATGAATATTGTTGCTGTAGACAAAATATAATAGACTTTAATGATCCCATTAATGCTGACATCATAATCCTTAGATCAAGATAAAATAGTGAAGTCATCACTTAAATAAGTTACTCACAATATTGATTTTACTACTACTTCTGTATGTATGACAGGACACTTTAAATTTGGTCTAAATGTGACAGGACATTTTCATTCGATCTGATTTAAAGAGTCTGAGAATGCTGTGTGGGTGCTGAAAGTCTAAAAATATTTGAAAATTGAATTTCTCCCAGAATTTCATCAGCTTGATTTTTTTACACCAGAAATCTTCCCAAAATAGATTTCTTAAGATAAAATTTCTTGCTTTTTTCCTTTCTAGTTTGATGTCCATTTTGAGTTTAAAAAAAATGAATATATATATATATATATATATATATATACTATCCACTTTGAAGCGAATATACATGTATATATGAATAAGACCTTTCTTCATACTTTTTATTTAACTTTTTAAAAATCATCTATTACTAGAGATGAGTGACCCCTGTAAATAATATTAAATATTCAGGAATTTATTTTACAGATCAATTTTAAGAAGTCTAAATATACTAATCAAAAAATACATAAGACATTACTTGAAACAAACATTTTTTAAAAAATAAAGGACTTAACTGAACACCTGCTGTAGACCAAGATATTCAAGTTTAAACAAAATAATATTTCTGCCTTCATGGAGCTCAACTGGCTTGTACTTTCTTCTCAAAGCAGAAAATAACTGAGAGAAGCTATAATAAAGAAAAATAGTATATTTTCTGCTATTGTGGATTTTGTCCAAAGATGTTTATGGTTCTGCTTCTTTTTTTTTAATTAAGAAAAAAATATAACAGTTTTCTATGTGAAAATTGAAACGATAGAGTAAATTCTGGTAGAATTTAATTTACAATTAAAGAATTATTGTGTGTATCAATTATGGCAACTCAGCATCTGATTTCTAAAGGATAGAGGACAGATGACTGTAAAGGAAAATTATTGTGTAAGTAGAGGTAGAAAGGTGAAATTAGATGCCCCAATTGTCTCCAAAAATGACCCCCACCTACAATCTAGGAATGGTGAATATGTAGGATGCAGACCCCCCCAGGACAGCATCAGCTTTTGAGGGAGTTTCTGAGAATAATGTGAAAAGTAGATAACCAAAATAATAACAGATGAGAATCAAGGAATGGCAGGTAGCTTGAAGTGGGATTCAAAATAATAAACTTGAAAGTCATAGTGGTGATTCTCAGTGGATGTAAGAACAAGGAAGGCAGTGAGTTTGTGGGCAGACACAGTAAAAAACAAAAACACAAAGGCAAGGTATTTAGTTAAAGTTTGCTTAAAACTGGAAATCAGATTATTTTCTGAGAATTCCAGATGATCAAGAGGGTAAAAAAGGGTTGATAGTCCGAGGCATGAAGGAATAAATAGGGAAATATATAGAGATTTTAGGGAATTGTACTTAAAGTTTATGAGCAACAAATTTCTAAGAGGAGTGTCAGGGTGTACGTGTGGGGACGATGACTGGCCATGCTTGTGAGGGACAGTAAGCATATTTGGAGTCAAGGACAACAAAGAGTTTGAGGGTTTTTTTGTTTGTTTGTTTGTTTTTTCTTTGTTTATTTGCTTTGTTTTAATTTTTTATTTGTTCTTTTTAGTTATACATGACAGTAGAATGCATTTTAACATATCATATATACATGGAGTATAACTTCCCATTCGGAGGCTGAGGTTATAAAAGTGTCTGTCTGTAAACCCAAGGCTGTGATTGATCTGAAGCAGAATATTGAGAACTTGATGCCAAACCTAGAAGTTCAGAGATGTTTTAAACTTGTGAAAGCAGAGAGAAATATAAATAAATGAACTAATATTTCATCATCCAAATTCAGATATGTGCACCGAGTAACTAGATGGGGTCTATGGCATAAGGCACAAACTAGGGTTGTCTTAGAAAAACCAGGACATAGAGTCACTCTTAGGAAGAAGGAGATAGCATGAGCCTCAACAAGAATTTTTTTTTTTTTCAGAATGTAAGAAAAATGGTTGGAAGAGAGAAACAGAAGAAAAATTTTAACTTCCACTCTAGCACAGGGCCAAAGTGGAAAGGAGAATCATATTAATGAAAGGGAAGCCATGATTGTATGAGGCAAGTTTCAGAAGGTACAGGAGTTAGCAAGTATTTTGTGAAAGAACTAAAGACAGAGGGATATTTGGATATTTGCAGTGGCGTGCCCTCTTAATGGGCCTTTGGTTCCCCTGCCATGACATAGCTTACAGTGTATTGTAACTGAGTTTGCTTAACTAGACTGGGAACTCCTTGTAGCTTAAGTTCCAGACAAATCTTTAATCACTGGAGATTAGAACAGTGTGCAGGTCATATCAGGCAACTGAAACTGATGTTTTAAATGAGCATATAGCCAGAAAAAATAATGGAACATGATTTGCAGTGGAATAATGAGCACTGAAGAACAAAGTATGGTAACAAGGATAAAAATAAGAAAGGAAGGAGTGAAATGATCAGCGCCTAAAATGGCCTGCATGTGGGGATGAGCTATCTTTAGAATTTGCAAAATTTTTATATAGGGATTTTTAGTGCCAGAAGTGAAAAAAATAAAACCTCTAATATTTCCCATAGCATTTAAATTTCTTTTTAGTTTTTCAAAAGGGCCTTCATTTTGGTTTGGTTTTTAAGTACAAACTGTTGTAAACAAAGTCTTCATAGATTCTAACTGGTACATTCATGCATAAACAAAGAGATTTCTAGCTTCTTCCACACTAGATTGTACTATCCCCAGAATAATTTCTGTGAAGTCTTGAAATTCCTTTAACATGAGAACTGGGAAAGCTGAAAGGTTACAGAACTTATGTATTTTCAATTCAATTTTTTTTTTAACTGAGATGGTTGTGAAATCACAATGTGTTTCCTGGGCAACCAGTACTAGCCAGATGCAAAATGGTGACAGCTAAGTCCAAAATTGGCTATGGTGATGATATCAAGAGGAGAAAAAAGGGAAAAATAGAATTGAATGCAAAGGCAATAGACATCTATGTAACAATCCAGTCATTAATTCAGAAAATGTGCTAATATTTTTTAAGGTCTGAAACTTAGGGAAAGCTCTGGTAAATGAATTATTTTAAATCTATATACTAAAACAGCAAAGCTGTAACTAGTTTTCCGAAGGTGACTTTCCAAGGAAGGATCAGCAGACACTGGTTACTACTCAGACCTCTACCTTGTCTGTGAAAACAATCCAAAATCTTGTAAAAGTGTCAAAAGATATTTCCTAGGAAATTACGTGGCCATGTTGCCCTTTCTTCATGTGTGTATTCCTTTACTGGTTCACTCATTTGTAAGATTTACTATTTTGAAAAAGACACATTTCTGCCCTGTGGTGCTTCTATTCTTGCAGGGGTAAATAAACGGAAAAGATAATTTCAGATAAGAACAAATGCCATGAAAAGAAGAAAGAAAGAACTTTTAAAAAAGAAATCCGACAGTGGAAAGAATGCCTTCTGCCTGTGCAGTGGCGTGTGCAGTAAAGATTGGCAGAGCAAGTGCAAATTTCTAAATATGCTTTAGAAAATACATGACTCTCAGAAAAGTCTCCGCTAAGACTCAGCATTTTCCAAGAGTGGTACTTATGCATATTTTAACGACCTGTTAAAGTCATAAATGCATGCTTTTTATGGTTTTAATTACAGAGTAAATTTCCTAATGTTATAAAATCCTGAGTGACTACTGGGAAGAAATCCTCATAATAGTGTGGTGATATTCAGACACTCACAAAATGGCTATTAATGAGTGCTGTGAAAAAGGCATTGCCTGATTACTTTCTTTCCTGAGGCAACTTGACATGGAGATGAAGTTAACTGAACTGCACTTTACTCCTAGCTGTGGCCCTAGCTAGATGAATATGAAGTAACTACTGTGGTTCTTAGATACTTATCTGTAAAACAAGAGAATTGTGTAAGAGGTAACCCTCATTGCTTAGTCCTGTGTTAGGAACTGGTTAAATGAGAAGAGAATTGTGGATGCTTTCCAAACTCTGCTCAGAGAGCGAATGCAAATGAACGTCAGAGTGTGACATCAGAGTCATAGTGGCATTTCCAGTCAACATGAAGAAATGGCCCAAAGCCCCTCTTCTCCCCCACCCCATCTCTTCATTCTGCTTATCCCTAATAAGACTGTGTAGAGGAAAAGAGTGTTCTCTTTCAGGGAGAATAGGAGAAAGTCTAAGAAATAGAGTCTTTAATGTGCTGAAATGCTACACATTCCTAAAATTTTATTCCATTCCATTTATAGCTTTTACCAAAACCTCTCCATCTTTAGCAAAAGAAATATTAATTAATGATTATCTTTGGAGCTGTTTATCAAGTCCTACTTCATTTTTGTGTAAGTATTCTTTCAATCTCAAATCTATTTGAATATTTTATTATATAATTGAATCCTTACAGATAATGTTGCATACCTAGTAATACCAGATATGACATTAGGAATGTGGATTTAGCATGAGATGTTTTATGCATCATTTAAGGTAAACAAGAGTAAGTGGGAAAAGGGTTGCCTTCTCAGATGTGAAGGTAGCTTATGTGGGAAGTGATGAGCCCAAGGTCAGATGGAGGTCATAGTATAATCTGGTTTGCTCATTACTGCATAGAACTCTCATGATTCTCTTTTGTACTGATTTAATTTTGTAAATTCATTTAACGAATTCCTTATGTATTAAACATATTTCTTTTTCCTTGTTTTCTTTTGATACCTAAAAGAAAAAAATAAGTCCCTACTCTATCAATCTTTCTTCTTATGATTATTTTTGCTACGTTTAAAGTCACTTCTTATTATACAAAGATAAAATTTAATAGTTTTCTGTCTTACACACATTCTGTTAAAAATCTTTGACATACTATGTTGTTCAAAAAAGTAAAACCAAGACATTAAATGCTATGTTTCAGAGATCATGATATATCTGTTGTATGAAATTACATTTTTAAAATGATCAAGGTAGTTATATGTCAGAGATTGATTTTTCTTTTCATTTGTAATCAGTGACACTCAGCAGAAGTCGTATGATGCATGTATCTGAATATTCTTGGATAGATACAAAGTGATATGAATATTAAGTATACAGTATACTATCATTTTGACTTGTAGTGTTCCCCAAAGTACCATGTAATAAAGATTAGATCCCCAATCTATGACACTATTGGGAGGTGGTGGGGCCTAATGAGAGGTTTTAAAAGGTCACTGAGGACGTGCTCTCAGAGGGCATTGTGGGATCTTGATTTCTTCCTCCTTTTTTCACCCTGATTCCATAGTCTCAGGGGGAGAGTTGGTTTTATCACATGGTCCTGCCATGAAATGCTATCCTCAGAGACCCATAACCAATGGGTCTGCCATGTCACTAAATGGAAACCCCAAAACTATGAACCGAAATGAACCTTCTCTCATTTTGAGTTGATTTATTTCACATATTTGTTAGAGTAATATAATACTGCCTAATACATACTATTTGCTATTTTGTCTTCTGATTAAGTCTTATAAATTCTATTTGTATTTTTTAAAAATTTCAAACCATGCTAAATTAGGTCATAAAATGCCTAGATTTATCAGTGTGTTAAAAAAAAAGCCAAGGATTAAAATTATTAAGAACAAGACTAATCGATCACTTGTTTTTGAGTTGTCATAAGGAGCAATTCTAATGCAATAGCAAAGGCTCAAGATCTACAATTATCATCTATTTTTTCCTTCTTGCCCTAAATTCAAGGCCTTTACCACTCATGGACACATTCTAACCCTCATTTAGATTCAGGAAGATTATTTTGCACAGGATTATTTTGCATCCTAGAATTTTGTCAAGTCAAGAGACCCTGAGAGTCACAACTACTGCAAAATCCAGACTTTACTCAAAGTAGGGTACTCCAAATGCATAAGGGAATCTATTATTCAAACAGACACTTCGCCACTCAGAGAAGCATCCTCAAGGACAGTTCTAGTCTAATTTTCTTATATAGATAACATCTGAAAAAAATGAAGATGATTTAGTATAATAGCTATAACAGCTAAGTTTTTTCAGAACTAATGTTTTGGCTATCTTGTTATGATTCCAGTTTATTTTGTAAGCCTTGAATAAACCTCATCTTTTATTTAAATAAAACAAATGATTCTATTTGAGTGTAGCAGAATTGTAGAGAGACTACAACACTTCAGTGTCTCTCAAATAAATGACATTTTTTTTCAAAGCAACATACATACACACACATATATATGTATATATGTATATACATACACATGTGTATACATTATATATTTTAATGTAAACTTAACATTAATTTTTAGTGCTCAAAATGGGTTACTGGGCTGGGTTATAGCTCAGTGGTAGTGTGCTTGCCTACCACATGTGAGGCACTGGGTTTGATCTTCAGCACCACACAAAAATGAATAAATAAAATAAAGGTATTGTGTCCATCTACAACTAAAAAATATTTTAACAACAATGGGGGCTATCTATTGCATACTTGTAGAATACATTCAACTGCATTATATAACAATAACAATTATGCTAATGTATGTAAGCACTTACTTCAGGGTGATTTTATAACATATATGTTTATACTATTAGACTTTCTATTAGAGTTGCAAACACAGCTAGCACTTCATAAGTACAGGCTGCATTGTGAAGAAATTGAAATTCTCAATCATTTTTGTATCTAAAAGCCAGAAATCCTTACTCTACTTTCCTCCATAGAAAATTTTATTTTGCAATATAAAAGCTAGGTAGAAGCTATTTTTACATCTTACTTTGGATTTGACGAATAGCTGTCATTTTCTCAAATCATTTTGAACTTACAGTCAGATTACTTAATTAGCAACGTGGCTAAGTAGAATGTGCATGATAAGGCAGAAAAGGCAGCAGTATCTAGATGAGAAATTTGTTCCAGTTTACTGCTTGCAGCTCAGCTGATTGGAAGTTTAGAATGGAAATAGCTACTTTATTGATGACAATGGGTTTGGACAGGAACCTTTGAAATCAATGAAATGTGCCCTTTACCTGCAGGGTTTGGGGCTCTTACATATATTCCTTCCCAGGCCCTCTCTATTTTGCACTGGACTTGTAGAAAAAGTTACCCTCAGCTTTTTAATTTTAGTGGAAATAGTAACTGAAAATTAGAGTAACTGGTTTTGACTCCCCTGAGTTTTAACATTTGTATTTTAATTCAGGAAATCAAAGTCATGTCTTGTAGTGTTAGAACAATACATACTTTTTTACTCCTGCTGTGTCTTATATCAAAAGAAATCCTCAGGTCATGGTTGAGAAGATTTCTGGTTTATTTGCAAACAGATAAACAAATGAAAATGAAAATCACCCAAATTAGAAAATATCCCCAGGGCAAAAAAATCTTAATAGAGCTCATGGAGGATATAGAGGTACATGGCTTCCATACAGGAAATGTGTATAGTATTTGTGGTTTATATGTGCATATGAATTTCCAGATATTTATATTAGTGTAGAAATGATAAATGATTGCAATTAATGAAAACAGGAAATTACAAATTTGCTTTTACTGTAACTAATTTTTAAATATTTGGCAAACTCCCTTTAAATAAGAATGGAACATAATCAAGCAGGAATGGCTTGGCCACATTGCCTAAAAGCAGGAGAGTAAAATACACAAAAATGAGAATGAAAAATTCAACTCAAAATACTGGTACAGATGGGTGAAGTAGTTACTCTATGTAAAAAAGATTATTTGAGTCTGTATGAGTATCCAAAACCACTCCCCTATCCACCCTTACTTCTTCCCTGCCCTTCAAATTATAAACTCAGACTTCCTGTTTTTTACCACAAAAAGGAGATAAGTTAAAACTTATACAGTTTTCATTATGTATAGAAAAAGCCCTTGTTAGCTTAGTGAATATGCAAATCAAACTTACAAAATGTTAATTTTAAGAAGTAATATTAGTAAGAGCACCATAGTAAGACCTTTACAAGCATAATCTAATGTCTAATGATGGAATGTTCACAATGACACTCATAAAATAAATATGGCATATCTATTTTGCATTTTGGAAAATAATTTATTATAATTAGAGGTAAGATTAATCTCTCATAGACATTCAAATAGAATCAAGCAGTATAAAACCCATTGCTTAATCTGCTATCTGTTTATTGACTCTGTAAAGGAATTTGTGTCTTTAAAAGACTATTGCATTTCATTTCCTTTTGTCTTCACTTCAGGTTTCAAACTCAGAGAACTTCTCAGAATATTTAACAAAGTAAAAAAAAAAAGATTAAAGTGACACAGATTTTGCCAATTAAAGGTTGATAGATGCCACTTTGATATGAGTTGAGAGTAATCAGTGGTGTAGAGTGAAGTAAAATTTAGGAAACTTTCTATTGAGAGAGAAGACTGCACATTACACATTTTACAAAAACAACCACTTTTATAGGGATGAATTGGAAAATACATTCCATCTGATTTTAGTCAAGGAAAGAAGCTCTTGGTTGACTTAAAAACTCTCTCCTAGCCTGACATGGTGGCCACACCTGTAATCCCAGTGCCTCAGGAGGCTGAGGCAGGAGGATTAAGAGTTCAAAGCCAGTCTCAGTAACATAGTGAGGCTCTAAGCAACTCAGGGAGACCCTGTCTCTAAATAAAATACAAAAAAGGGCTGGAAATGTGGCTTAATGGTTAAGTGCCCCTGAGTTCAATCATGGTATGAAGAAAAAAAAAAAAACCTCTCTCCTAATCCTACATGTAAGAATAAGTCCCTGTACATTCATATATTGGTACCCTAAGAATATCTGCATATTGGGAAATTCAGATTATTAGATAAAGAAAACAACATCAGTTGCAAAGTGAATCTATCACCATTTTATTTCCTATGTATTAATTCATGTCCTTATAAATATAAACCTAGCCATTGTCTAGTGTCCTTAGGATTATGTTTATAGTTTCTCTCTCACTGATAACTCATAACTCATGCATTCCTTATAATCTAGCATATTAGCTTGCCAGGGCTGTCATAACAAAGTACTACAGATTGAATGACTTCAACAACAGAAATTAATTTTCTCACAGTTCTGAGGCTAGAAGTTCAAGACCATGGTGTCTCCAGGGTTGGTTTCTTCTGCAGGTTTCTTTACTTGGTTTATAGATAAGCATCTCTGTGTCTTCACAAAGTTTTCTTCTGTGGCACTTCTGAAAAACAATTTATTTTACATGTTTTTCTGTCTGTAACCCAATCTTTTACAAGGACACCAGTCATGCTGGATAAGACTCATTCCTACGACTTTGTTTTACCCTAATTCCCATTGTAAAGACTTTATCTCCAAATGCAGTCACATTATCAAATGCCAAAGGTCAGTTATGACTTTAACATGGGAAATTGGGGACTTCAACATATAAAATTTTGTGTATATAATTATTTTCTTATTGTTGTTTCAGATCATTGTTTATCAAATGTCAAATGGAGTAACCATAACAAATTTGTCCACATAGCTTTACAGAGCATATTGATAGAGATCATATAATTTCTGCTATGAAACTTGAGAGGTGGTAGAATTTGCTGCATCTTCCTTAAAATACTAATTCTAGTGTAGAAAGGATAGGTACCTTCTTATTTACCCACATGTATTTTATTTAATATTTTTGATGTGCATTAGTTGTGGAGACAATTTTTGGAATAAAGTTTTATGATGAACAAACTCAAATACTTCTTTGTAATTTTAAGCATTATGAAAAAAAGTCATTGCAAACAAAAGTTTACACAGCAAGAATTATTTTAAACGCAGGTGCTAAAGTAGGACTCTTAAATAAGTTTGTGAAGTGGAAAACATGCATTTACTAATGTCTGAATCATGAAAAACACAACCCCAAGTACCAAATGGGTAATTATGTTCTCAAACAGCCTCCAGGACCGGCAAGCACCAATTTTCATGTGCAATCCTCTATTTGAATGTGCTACTAAGTCATGTGTAAGCATTCGGTAGGGGTAATTTTTGTTATTTTTTTCTCTCTTTTCTTCTTGCTCTTTGCCTAGTCCATTGGAAATGTTATGTACATTTTGTCAATTATGTCTACAATTAAAGGGAAAAATAGCAACAACAAAGCTAAAGATAGAAACTAACAAAGCAACTAGAGTTAATCAGGATCTCACCTAATAAAAGTTTGATAAGGCATCCTACTTGCTCACTGGGGGAATTTTGTGTTCAGTCAATTGATCTGAATATATTGAAGTGAGGGCCACTTCAGTAGAGAGAGCTGGGACAGCACCAAGTTAAACTATCAGCACATGCATTTGGACCCTTGTAGTTAATGTAAGGTTGTTTCTTTAAAGTAACTCTGAGGGTTGGCATTTATAAAGAGAACAGAAGAACTGGCGGATATCAAGGGTAAATCCCATATGTTTGCGACTTGATGTCACTTTTCATTTCAAGTATTTGCATAAATGGCTTTTTTAGTAACATTAATTAAACATGAACAATCGAAACTATTTTGCTACCTCTGTAGCATTGCTGTGAGGATTGGAGGCAATACATGTTGAAATGCCTTGCAGACTACTTATCAACTAGGAGACAGTTGCTAAGATAATTACTATAACTTGCTAATTCCAATTCTATATGATAATATCATTGTCATGATAAGGGATCATTCAATATATTATAGCTCATTATTTTTAAGAGTTGTGCCAACTTCTGTGTAAACATAGCAAACTGAATGTATGCATTTATTTTTCTGTCCTTCCTAATTCACATTAAAATGATGGTAATAGAAAACAATAATCCCATAAAGCCAAGAAGTTGTCTTTAAAGAAAATTATTATGTTCATGAAATAATAGAAAGAAGTAGAGATCAATGTCTGTGTCCAGTCTTTAATGTTTAACCAGAAATAAAGAAGTGATTTAAGGTATTTTCAAAAGCACGGTGAGTCCCAGCATCAGATGTATCTACAGGACACTAGTTTAAAAAAATAGAAAAACAAGTAAATGAAATGAATTAAAGAGGGATCAGTGGGGTGGAGGAAGGGCAGCAATGGCAGGTGGGCAGCAGTGTCGAGGACTGAATTGGAGTGGATTGTGTTTCATGCTTCTGTGATTATGTCAGGGTGTATCCTGATGTTGTATATCAAGTAAAAAAAAATAAAAAGGCATATCCAACCCCACTGAATAGGATATACTGTGTTAAAAGTAGAAAAGGAAGAATAGGAAGAATATATATCACAATTTTCTAAACATTTGCTTTGGTGCCTACAAATTTAGCAAGAAGTTCTCCAAAGGCCAAAGTGAAAGGAAATCCACAAAGCCACATAAGATACATATTAAATTTTCTAGAAGAAATGCAACTATTATTTGTTCCAGTGTGGTGATATGATTTCTCCTATGGAAATTTACAAAGAAGCTATTGAGTTACATAAATAAATTATATACTAAAAAGTATCCTTAAAATAAATATGAATATACATAGTTCCTTTCAAAGAAAGAGATTTCAATATAGAACTCATGACATTTTAGAGTTCAATAAAGATACATCTGCAGATGGCAGTAAGATGTGGTGTTTCTTGCCAATTAGCTTTAAAATATTATAAACTTTTCTGAGTAGTTTTCCAAGGTTTTAGCTCTTTAACTTATAGGTAAGTAACCAAACATTTTACCAAGAGTGTATGTGTATGTATGTATATATATATATATATATATATATATATATATATATATACATACACACACACACACACACACACACATATATACACACATTCATGCATAGAAACTTTCAGGTTCAATATGGCATATTACTAGAGCTAACTACTTACCACACATCCCCAAGACCTTATTATTATTGTGCCTATATAACTAGATGAGAGTTCATCATTTCATAGTAAGATGACATTGGGGATCTTCTTATCAATAGAACTCAACTGAAATTATCCTAATAAATATGAGGAGTTTTAATTACATTGAACTACCAAAGGGAAAGTCCCATGATTTTAAATATTTTCTTCCTTATGGTTTATTGTTAACCGTATGGAGATTTCTTCATTTTTGTCCTAGTTAATGGACTTACATAAGAAACTCAGGCATTCATTGGCAAAATAAGCACTCATAAAGAAATCATGGATGCATGTGATTTCCCCAATAGCTAGATTATCTTGGGGCAGTGAGTCTTGTGTTTGGCCTGGGGATTTGTACTCTTTATCCTTAAATCCTCCAAATTCATTAATCATCAATGGATGATTTCTTTTTATTTTATTTTTCATATAGTTCCTAGTCTCAGGCAACATTTAGAAGTTGAAGTGAGATGTTTTATACCATAATGCACACCAGTGATCTCAGCAGAAATAAATACTGTAATATAAATACATTATCTTGAGTGACAGAACTTTTTTTGCACTGAAAATATTCACTTATTTGCAAATAAACAGTAAGTTCCACTCAGAAATATGCCTATACATACTTACAGTAAGTTCCACTCAGAAATATGCCTATACATACTTACAGTAAGTTCCACTCAGAAATATGCCTATACATACTTACATTTCATTTAGTTTTTTTCTCATGTTTTCAGTAAAATCTTATAGTGTTGCATATGGAAGAACTTTATAATGCTTATTTTAAAAGTTTGTTTTTAGGTATTGTTTCTGTGGTAATTGTAAGTCTTCATAATATTTTATATTTGTTTTTTATATTATAAAGTATTATTAGTCACTTTTTTGTATTATTTTTTGCATGTTTTCCTAACCCTAATCTTGACTGAACAATCATTTTTCTTCTAAAAAATTCAGGATATTTCATGATTTTATATATATATTTGATCATATCATATATATTTCCAGATTTTCTTTTACTGATCAAGAAGATATTTTCAGGCAAAAGTTTTTACATACCTCAAACAAGTAAATAACCAGAGATATATTTGGTGAGAAGTGGGTCTTTCAAAGTTTGGAGGCTCAATAGACAGTTGATAAGGACATTAAAAACATATTTACACTCGTTTCTTGGGATTACATCTTAGGTGTCATGATGTGTTTGCTTTTTTATCTCTCATGTTCCTAGATCTCAGATTTACTGTCATAACAAATATTATTTGAAGTTAAGTCTTTTAAATACAAAGATGAGTCACACAGCAAAATTTTTAAAGATGTCTTTTGGAAGTTTTGAGATCTTTTTAAGACTCTGAAAAACTATTATTGTTAACATGCTATTGAGTTACTCCTTCCACAGTATAATAATGATATTTTTTTCTTCCATTTCAGCAGTCTCCAATCCTGTGACATCTGTAAGCACTTTATATGAGATTGTAAAGATAATACAGCTATCAGACAAAACCATTTTGGTTTCTCTTATGTATACTGATGAGTTACATATAACTGCTTCATTCTTGATTCTCTTAATGCAACATCTATTAAATAGTCAAAAACATCACATATTAAATGTAGATTTTAAATATATTTATTTTATAAGATGACTTCTATTATAAATAAATATATTTATTTTCGAAAATTGACCCATCCATTCAAACTCATCAAATGTCCATAATCCTTTCCGTATAAGGCTTTTTCCCCAATACTTATCTTAAATTTTATTATATGTGTATTGATAAAGTGTTGGCTTGTCTATCCTTAATGTTTTATGACTTCTCTAACATTAGCCACATGTCATTATTATACTTAATTTGAATCTTTATATTTACCATTTTTTGTCTTTACAAAACAATCTATCAGTAAATTATAATTGGGTGGCCCTAGATGATGCCTGAGACTAGGAACTATATGAAAAGTAAAATAAAATAAAAACAAGCAAAATCCCTGAGAGTTATTGAAAACTGTTAGATTTAAAAAATAAAAATTCAGAAAGCATAAAGATTTTAATGCAACAACAAGTATTCTGTAAAAATAATCAATGAAAGAGTTTTACTAATTTCAATTTATTTTTTGTGAGATTAGTTTGAAAACTGGGGAAAGGTGTGCACAAATTGGTCAACTTATTTAGTCCTTGATGAATAAAATATTCTACAATGACACTTAATCTTTTATAAACTCATTAGGAAGAGCTGTGTGAGGAACAGATAAGAAACTCTTCATAGAGTCTAGTGATTTAATCCTTTGTGTTCAGCTGAATTTATCTGCACACTTTATACTAGGTAAATAGTTACAAATATGTTAGTCTCTGAACCCCAATTTAAATTTATATCTACATGTAAGCTGTTAAAAATAGAAGATTTCTCTTCACATTTCCAAATACTGGAGGCAAATAATTTGCTAGAGTAAAATAAATTATTCAAGATATTCAATTTCTCATAGAATTTTCCAGCTAAGAAGAAAGAATCAACTTCTCACCAGCATGTACTGATTATATGATGACAGAATTCCATGACAGATAACAAACAGGCAGAGAGTGAGGCAGTGGGTCCACATTGCCTTGAAAGTGTGCAAATATTCTCCAAGCAGTTGCTTTTACTGGAGACAAGGGTAGTGAAAGATTGGCCAGATAGGGTAGGGATAAGTAGAAAAAGTCAACAATATGACTATAAGATGGACTCCAACAAATATTGGGCCATAAGTTGGAAATCCTGGGTTCTAGGTCTACCTTTATTATTAGGTATGAAAATTTAGGTCAAAATGATAAATTCCATAATACACTTTTGTAAAAAGTATGTAGCATGAGAATGTGATATGAGAAAAATATTTTAATTTGTTTTGTACTATGTTTTATAAACTGTAACATACTCTATCAGTGTCAGGCATTATTCATAATTGTAACTCAGGCCAGTAGATATGTGCCAGATTGTAAAGTCAAAGTCAATATTATTATCTGGTTTAACAGCTTACTCTGTCTATAACATCTAGAATCTAATAATTTTTCAAAAGATTATTTTATCTTTTGACTTATTCTCTCTTAATTTAATAATTCATGGATTGATTTTGCTTCTTTTTGTTATTTGGGAGCCATTTATTGAGAAGCCAAGTTTTCATTTCTTTTCATTCTTATCCTTATTATCACCATTATTATAATTTTAATAATTATTTGCACATGCACAGTATTTAGTGGATGATTGAATTGATTTGCATTATTGTGGTTGTCATTTTCTTCTCTTATTTTTTTCAATCTACTTTGAACATTCCAACACCTTTCTAGCCAGTTGGTGGTATTATGGAGATATAGTTTAGTACTAAAGGCCCTACTCTTGTCCTGATCTTTAGTCTAATGATGTAAGTTGCATATAGTTGTGATGCTCTGGAGCAATCAGAGAGTGTAGCAGCATCCTCTGCTGCAGAAGAAAACAAAATAACAAAATATTGAGAAAAATCTGGAAATTACCTACACATGGAACACCAAATGATGATATATGTTATTGCTCTTTTATTCTGTCCCTTTAAGAGTTGATAATGAACTGGGTGATGTGGCCCATGCCTGTGCTTCCAGTGGCTTAGGAGGCTAAGGCAGGAGGATCACAAGTTCAAAGCTAGCCTCATCAACTTAGTGAGGCCCTAAGCAAATAGAAAGACCCTTTCTCTGAATAAAATATGAAAAAAAGGCTGGAGATGTTGCCCAGTGGTTAAACACCCCTGGGTTCAACCCCTGGTACCAAAAAAAAAAAAAAAAAAAGAGAGAGAGTTGATAATGATGTTATTTGAATCTTTTTGTATTTACAAATAAAATATTACCTAACCAATTATGGGTTTTGAAAAGCTAAATGTAGTAGATTTAAGTAGAATTCAATTAGTTCTTCTAAAACTTCTATCAAAAATAAGTTCTTCATTGAAAATACTCAACACTATGTTATGTATTAATTTGATTAATACCCACATAAATGGATCCCTACTGCTAAGACCAAAGTTAACAGCAATCAAATAAGAAATTGTTTGAATCTATGAGGAATTTCAGAGATTTGGTTAAGTTGTATTACTTGTAACATGTCATTTGATAGGAATGGTTTGAAAAAAAAATTATTATGCCTTTTAAAGAAATTCACTCAAAATAAATTTAAAATGCTTATTATAAAACTAAACTAGTTATAAAAATGTTAGGATAATTAAGTATAGGCATATAAAAGGTCACCAAATTTCAGGAGAAAAGAACATTAAAGTATTAAAATGTGGATATCAATTAAACTGCTATCAGAGTTTTAGTTCTTCAGTTTAATTGTTCAAGTCCCCTATGGAAAGCCTTTAGAAAGATGGCATCCTAGAGTTTGAGTCTAGAGATTCTGAATCAATACCTATGATAAAGTCTAGAATTTGTATTTTAAACTGATGTCTCACATGATTATGGGACAAATGGACCCACTATGATCTGTGACACATTTATTTGTTAGATAAATTGATAGAGAACCATGAAATTCTCTATTCAGCATGAGGTGTTCAAGGTTTATGAATTAAAACAGATGTGATATCATCCAAAAAAATTCACAAGGAACCCTGAGAAATTCCTAGCAATGCCATTTAACCACAAGTCGTCATAGACTGCATACTAATAATTAATAAACAGTGAATTTAACTGAGTTCATTGTGCCCTTTCATAACTTCATTGAGAGAAATCTTTTTATGAAAACTATTTATATTTCAATTAGTATGTGTCCATATAGAGATATTTTTTTTTGTCTAACTATTCCTAAAAAGATACAGTATAGTTCAAGGTGAATTTCCCTCTAAGACAATGTTTATTATTCTAGGAAAGAGAATCAAAGGGGCAGAAAGAATGCCTTCTTTGAATGTAAGATCGTGTTTACCTGGCGAAAGCTCAAGAAGGTTACATCTAAACTAAACACATGTAGGGCTCATGTATGGAGATGACAAGCAGAGTCCAGAGGAAGGGTGAGCAAGGATATCACACCTGGAAAACATGCGGAGCCTGGGTGTAGATGAGCAAATCATTCAGCCTGAGGAGAGATGGATGAAAAATCTGTTTGGATTCTAAAGTGGATGTAATGCCATGTAAAAGGCGCAACAGACTCCTTAAAGTGCAGCAGATGTTTTGTTTGTTGCTGGTAGCCAGAGTCAATATTTTAACCCTTACCATGTTACCTAGAGCAGAGTCAGGATTTCCTACCAAAATGCTGGCAAATACAAAATAAATTATTTTTAACAAGCTGAATTCTTATATCAGGAGACTGGCGTCATTATGCTTTGTAGAACTACATTTAAGAATTCCTCAGACAGTACCAGCTGAAAATCCTGAAGATGATATACGATAAATGTGTTTTGTTTGTATTCAGTCACTCCTACTTTCATTTTCTACACACACACACACACACACACACACACACACACACACAAACACAAAATGGCCTGGTAAGGTATACCGGGCCTAGATGAGGAGGTCTCTGGCTGTGAGTTAAATTTGAAACTTCACAGAATGTCTTATGTCTGTAGTTTATATAACATGTATTCTCCACTTACTTAAACATTATCATCCACCCTTGTGCTGTCTGTCAGTGCGCAGGCTGATTCCCATATCCTGGACAATGATGCTGATTTCTCTGGCTGTGAATCCGTCAACAGACTGACTTCTAAATATTTTAGAAACTGAATTCTATTTGAATTCACAATTGTATCTGAGGCCAGTCTTTTCCAAATTCATAATTTCTATTAATATTTTTAATACTGTGGTTGACTAGTAGATCTGTTTGATGTATAAATTTATTTGAAATGTCAGATCTGTTTGATGTATAAATTTATTTTTAAAATGGCATGATATTCCCTTATAAGTGGTTCTGTGGCAGTTAATAGCTAGACATCTTCGTGTAGTACAGACAGGCATTTGAAGATACTAGAGGCAAGAGTGCCAGAAAGCGCATCTGTGCAGGAATGTTAGTCTGGCACTGAATCCTGTTAAAAACAAGACGATATTTTTCAGAGACCAACATTGGACTAAAGATTTCAGTGAGATGAATTTTAAGCTTCTGATCACTCTAGAAGTCTTGCTTACTGCCAATGCCAGTATCAGTTTCCTTCATTCTAGTTCCATAGAGATAATAAAACTCATGGTAAAGAAAATTACAAAGCTTTACTTTGTTCTAAGAAATAACTTTGTTATTATCTGTTATGAGAATATATGTTAGAGATCAGTTTTTCTGCACACAATTCAAAGCTAATAATCTTATTTTTAGGAGTCACAATGTAAAACAAGAGCTAACAAATATTCCAAGATAAAGGGCTCCCTTGACCCAGTCTGAGTGCAGGGGAACAGCTTGGCTGGAGGAACTTTTTCCATTTTTAGTCTCTGTCATTACAAGCTTTAGATTACTGTGGCTATTATAAAGATGTAATTTTCACAGTAGCACTCTTAGGGGATGTCCTTGTGTTCTAGCAAGAGGATTAGTAGAGTTCCCAGGCTCTAGGTATAGAAATATTGTGAGCAATTGTGATGTCTGGGTGGGGAACAAAAAATGTAAAGTATGATATAGGAGATATATGAAAGACAAGATGTAGTAGATTGGTATGCTATAGAGAAATACAGGTGTAAACATAGAACAATAAAGTTATGTATTAACCCATTGCACTGTACTTATAGATCGACTCTCTTGAGTCTGTGTAATATTTATATTGCACAGATATTCTTCAACTTACAATGGAAATATATTCCAAAACACTCTTCAGAAATTGAAAATGTCATTAAGACAAAAATTTATTTAATGTACTTAACCCATGGAACATCATAGCTTAGCAACACAGAACACTGCAAAGTATTGATCATTTACCCTCATAATTGTGCAGGGAGCTGTGACTCACCATTACTGTCCAGCATCATGAGAGTGTATTACACAACACTCATACAACATAGCCCTGGAGAAAATCAAAGTTCTAAATTTGAAATGCAGTTATTACTGAATGTGTGGCATTGAAAAAATGTCTAATTTGAACCATCAAGCCAGGGATGCGTCCTCAATATGACCAGTGTGTAGGTGATGATGCCTAGATCCTAGAGGGGATGTGTACGCTATTAAAATCAAGGTGAATAGGGTTGTAAGCACTTGACTAAAAATTCGTTGAATGATTAAATCAATACATAAAATTATCCAACACATTTGTGTTGTCTCTTATTTGAAAATATAAAATGCTGCTGCCACAACATGAGGAATGATTTGATAAATACTTTAGTGTCCACAGTTTATGTCTTCCATGCATTCTCTGCCACATACTGAGATTTGTTTCAATCATTTGCAAGGCCTTTGTAACATCATTGACCTTAGCAAAGTCTTTAATAAACATATTTAGATTCAACTTCTTTATTTTGTAGACAAAAGAGTACATAAAATCATTTCCAAGAGAACTCCCTGCACTAATGTTGTTCTACAGTTCTTTTCTAATGATTACAGATGATTCATGTCCTAGTCTTGCTTGGCTTTGGCTTCCTTCAGGAAATTGATTGACAAGACCTAACTGACCTTTGCCATGTCACTTTTGTATGATATAAATTGGCCACTATGGATTAATGTTACCGATTCACAGATGAATATTCATTTGTTCCTACTCTATTCACCTTTGAAATTACTAAAAAACAAAACATAACAAAACAAAAACCCCAAAATACTTTCTTGATACTGGAGACAAGGTAACACCCTACTCTTTATCTTGACTAGGGCTGTCAACATATGGTTATGTAGTATGTGCCCTGCACAAAAGTGCTTGACCAAGGGGACATAAAGGAGAAAAATGTCAATACCTTTTGCTCACCAATTCATGCACCCTTGTTCAAAGTCATTTATACAAGAGGGAAACATTTCTCTAACTTGTACAAAGATAACATTGATTTCATTTATTCCCACTTAACTGATGGACCCTACTTAAGTGACTAATAAACTGTAATAGCCATATTCTCTACATGAAGTGGAACTTTTGAGAGATGCAGTCCAATTCTAGCCCTACACTTGGAAGTTGATTTTGTCACTGAGAAGAATCCTGAGGCAGTTTCAGCAGAAAAATTAATGCTTTTATCAATATCATTTTTTTAACTACAGATGTCTTCCAAGCTGAATGAATTTTGTACGCCTTCATATGTTTTTTGTTTGTTTGTTTTGCGTTTGTTTTGGTATTCATGTGGATTTTCAGTATGGGTATATGCATACATATTATAAAAGTATAATAAAGATTTCTAATCATAACTGACACAGGGATAGAAAGGATAACATTGAGGTGGGGTCAAGGCTATTTACTTATTCCACCAAGTCAACCACACAATGTTATCACTGTATAAGTATGAATCACCCAGGTTCAGGTATTTTCTATACTTCTTCCTTTTGGTTTTGAAAAAGAACTATTTATTGTTTAACAACTTGTTTGATGAAGTGAAGATGAATTGGCAAGGACGTGTATACCATGACCTGCTCATAAAAAGCTTTCAATCCAGTCAAAGTAAATAAAATCATATAGAAATAAAAAATAGCTGTAAAATCCATCAATTGTGTCACAGTTCAACCTCCAGTTTTATAGAAAATGAAACTTGGCCAAGAGTGGTCACTTAACTTATTTGGGATCACCCATTGATGTTAGCAACAGAGAAAATTAATTTTAGCTGCCCTGGACTTCCTCTCAGGGTTTGTTCCAAGTCGATCTCCTGAAGGGAATGAGAGCATGACCTCTGGATTCCAAATGCTCAGGTAGTAGTCTTGGCTACAACAAGTGCCCTTGTGTTACACTGGGCAATTAACTTCTCTCTATCTTTGCTTTATCTTCTATAAACTGGGGGAAATAGCAATACTTATGTACTTCCTTTTTATATCAATTCAGTGAGATAAAATTTCTAAAGTGCTTAGACCAAGGTCAGTCATATAATAATAAAAAATGTTTCTTCCTTCCTCCCTCCCTTCCTACCTTCCTACCTTCTTTTCTTCATTCCTTTCTTCCTTCCCTCCTTTCTGTATTGGGCCTAAACCTAGGGGCACTTTGTCCCTGAGCTATAGTCATAGCCTTTTTATTTTTATTTTGAGATGGGGGTCCCACTAAGTCTAAGAAGCTGACCTGGAACTCATGAACCTTCTGCTTCAGCCTCCCAAGGATACAAGCACTTTCGATGATGACAACGGTGATGATCGTGGTAATGATTTCTTATGGCTTTGAAAATGGGTCATATTTTAGTGTTGCACATTCTAATATTCCTATACATAAATAAATCAACAGGAACTACAAATGTTTATGGGCATGTTAATTTGATCAATTTCAAAGTTAATAAAAATTTTTTTAAAAAGTTTCCTCTTTTTGTATTTTTTTTTAAAACTGGGGATTTAACCCAAGGGCCTAATCTGCCACTGGGCTACTTGCCTCAGACCTTTATATTTTTTATTTTGGGACAGTGTTGTTGAGGCTGACCTTGAACTTATATCCCCCTCCCTTAGACAGCTGAGAAGCTAGGATTACAGGCCTGCATCACCTGTGGCTGGCTTCAAATAGTACATTTTGTGTGTGTATGTGAGTGTGTGTGTGTACATATGTATGGCTGGGGATTGAACCCAGGGCCTTGTGCATGCAAGACAAGGACGTTACTAACTAAGCTATATTCTCAGCCCTCAAATAGCACATTTTAATATATGAGTCCTAAAACTATATGCCAAAAATTTTTAATGGTATCCATCTGTACCCTGACACTAATATGAGTACTTGAGATTTATAGAACCCCTTAAAATTCTTCCCTATACATGACAGAGAGAAGGACAATGCCAAATAAATTAATACTTTATTTTTTTTAATTTTTATTTTTTTATAAAACACATATTTTTATTTTAGATAACATATAAAGTACAAAGAATAAAAAGTAAAAAAAAATTACCCACAACCCAGAGAAAATATTGTAAATGTATTTATTATTATATAATAAGCAGATCTTATGCACATGCTATTTTTAAAAAATTTTTGATTAAAAATAGGTCCTAATCATTATTCTATATCATTTATTAATTTTCTCCAATATAATTTCTATATTTATATTCCTTTGTATAACTTTTCCTCCCAGCTTCATTAAGGTAGTTGACAAATAAAAATTACATTTAAGGTATACAATTCTTAATTAATTAATTAATTAATTAATTTTAATTTTTTATTGTTGATTGTTCAAAACATTAAAAATTTCTTTTTTTTTATTTCTTGTAATTTTTTTTTAAATTGGTTGTTCAAAACATTACAAAGCTCATGACATATCATCTTCCATACATTTGATTCAAGTGGGTTATGAACTCCCATTTTTTACCCCAAATACAAGTTGCAGAATCACATCGGTTACACATCCACATTTTTACATAATACCATATTAATGACTGTTGTATTCTGCTACCTTTCCTATCCCCTACTATCCCCCCTCCCCTTCCCTCTCATCTTCCCTCTCTACCCCATCTGCTGTTGTTTAATT
>NW_025999862.1:7138135-7177708 GCF_001458135.2 Marmota marmota marmota
GGGCCAGGCGGGGACCCTTCTCGCTGCCCCGGGCCGCCGGGGGGCCGCTTGCAGAGCTGGTTGGGCGGTGGCTGCGGGATTGGAACTCTGCGCCCGCGTGGCCGGCCAAGATTCACTTGTCTGGGGCCAACTGTCACCTCTAATATAACTTACTACTTCCTGGCAGGTCTCCTTTCAGCGGAATTTTGCTAGAAGTTCCTCAGTAGGTAGAATGTAGCTGTTTTAATAGGTGTTTCTGATCCGGTTAATGTGGAGATACTGAAAGTGCTGCTTCCTTGCCGGCTGCCATGTTGGATCGCCTAAATTAATACTTTAAAACAGACTACTATTGGATTTTTCTTCAGGGATTGATTTTATTTAAAATATGATAAAATATTATGGAATTGTAAGAATTATAATAATGAAGAGCTACAATAAAGTTTTGCCTGATCAATAATGTCTAATTAATAATTCCTGGGGCAATATGATTTCTTATACCCTTTGCTACAGTTTAAAAAATTTTAATGGTAATAATGACTTAAGACATAAAGCAAAATAACACCAAGAATGCTGTTTAACTAGTAGTTTTGATCAAATTTAACTATGTTTGGTTGTTCTGAGCTCGAATTTTGTGTGAAGTTATTCTACCACACTAACTATACTTCACCAATATAATATTTTGCTCAAAAAGCAAATAAACAATTATTATCATTTTGCTTGATGACTGCTTTAAATTTCTAAATATATTGGGAGACACATCATAGAAAAGTGAGAGATCATAGTGTGACAAGGTAAGTTAATTATATTTAAGAAAGGTATATTACTTTTCATGTTAACTTTTATGCATCCATAGATTTATATTTTTTCCACATTTTGGAGATATTTGGATACACTTTTACTGTCTCTCAGAGTTTCTCAATGTAAATTTTTTGTCAATATCATTTCTCTGGGATATTGTCATCTTTTTTCATTACAGCACACCTTTCCTCCTGTTTATACCCTCTTCTGAATAAGATCTTCCAGCTTCACATCTAAAGCATCTCAAATGGAGGCATGTCAACATTTCTTCAATAAGGATTTTTAATATAACTCAATTTATGTTTGATTTTCAGCATTGTTACTTTTTATTTCTTAGTTCTACTTTTATCTTTGTGGACATATTCCATTTTTTTTTTTTTTTTGGTAATTACTGTAAAATGTCATTTGGGTTTATTCCGGGAGTGAAGGAGGTAGTTCCAATACATACTTTGCTGTCTGTACATGATCTATTTTACACATGTGCAGTGACCAATAACTGATAGACTTTGAAATAACATCATTGGTCAGGGATCATGTGGCACATTGGCTACTTATGTAGCTATTTGTGGACTGAAGTGATGAACTTTATATTTCATATTTTAACTAGAATTAGTTACAGTTGATATACTAGGATAACCAAAACAAGTGGTGCTATTGGGGAATTGGCATTATTTAATTAAACTCAGTATGTTAAATTTGTGCATATCAAGGCCATGTTAAGTGAGGATACACCTGTCTTATGGCATTTTCAACTTTTAGATCCTTCACATATTGGTTAAATTTATTTTTTTAAAAAGTGTTTTATAGATTACCCACCCCATTGTAAATGATACTGTTTAAGCATTTTAAATGATTATTGCTAGTATATGGAAATATATTTTTATTGACCTTGTATCTTCAATTAATAGTTTTAGTTGCTTATTTTCTCTCTCTCCTCTTTCTCTCTCTCTCTGACAAATTCTTTGGGATCTTTCTAATTGTCAAATTATCTTCTCTAAAAATAAAGATTTTTTTATGTAATCTTTTCCAATATGTAGTTTTTTATTTTTTTTTTTCATTGCCTTATTGCATTAGTTGAGTTTTCCAGTACAAATCTGAATAAACACCTTTGTCTTGTTTCCAATCTGAAAAGAAATTTGCCATTCAGGATGATATTCATTATCAAATAAAATAGTTGTAGGGTTTTTGTAGATGTTCAATGTCAAGTTAAATAAATGCTCTTTTAGTCAAAAAATCTTTATACATTTTGAATCATCAATAGATATTAAAGTTTTCTAAATGCTCTCTTTTTATCCACTAAGTTGATCACAAGGGATTTTTGTCTCTTTTTTTCTTTTACATTGGTACATTATAATCATACATAATAATGAGATTCATTGTAATACATTCGTACATGTACATTGTATAATTTGTTCTGTTTCATTACCCCCTTTTTCTTATGCTATATTTCTGTTTAGGCTGAAAATATCTCTTCAGTATTTTTTTCAGAGTAAGTTTGCTCATGAGTCATTCTCTTAGTTTTTTGTCATATGATATAATTATTTTGCTTTCCTTCTTAAAGCATATTTTCATATGCTTCGTGTACAAATTTGGTACACAATTTTTAATTGTTTTGTTTTGTTTTTAAACATCGTAGCTTGAAAAATGTTGTTCCACTGTGTCTGGTCCTCATGGTATTTGATAAGAAATCTTCAGTCCCTCAAATCACTGTGCCTCTTCATATAAGGTGACATTTTTCTCTAGCAGCTTTCAATAACAGTTTGATCATGTGTCTAGTCCTGGTTTTCTTTGCTCTTATTCTGCCTGAGTTTTGCTGACTTTGTTGACACAATGTATATTTATTCCACAAAATTTTGAAAATCTGAGTCATTTCCCCCAGCATTTCCTCTGAAACAATCTTCTACTCTTCTTTTAGGAATCAAACATAAATTTAGACCTTTCCTTGTTGTTCCATTCTTTCTATTCTTCAGAATGAATAACTTCAATGGATATTTCTTCAAGTTCACTCTTTTTTCTTGTAACCACCATTCTGTCTGAGCCTAGCCAGTTGGGATTTTTATTTACATGTTGATTTTTGAGTTTCAAAATTTCCATTTGATTACCCACTGTTGGTTTGTTTTTTGTGCTGAGAACCTCTGTCTCTCAACTTATTTCCATTTATTTAGACTTTATCATATCAAACATAGTCATATTCACAGCTGAATCTTTGTGTAATGAATCAACATTTCCATTATCTGGAGTTTTACCTGTTGATTTTTTTTTTCTTTTTTAAAATCTGCCATGTTTTCTTGTAGGATGAGCACTTTGGGTTGTATCTTGGACCTTTTGACTATTATGTTGTTAGGATGTTCTTTGTTATAAAACCAATCAAAACAGTGAGATTCAGCCTACTTTTCTCTCACCCTTTTGTGGATAGAGATTTCAAACATCGTTAACCATTTGGATCCTTTGTATGTTGCTTTGGTCTGTCACATATGTGGCACTCACTATTCAAGACTTCAGGAAACCTTAGTTCAGGTCTTAAAGCCATTTCTCTGATGATTGGATCTTTTCAGTGCACACTGAGATCATGGTTGAGTCCAAGACTTGTAACCATGTCTGTGAAATATTATTGGTACATTTTTTACAGTCATCTTCTCTCCAGAGTTTCCTCCTCACTCTCAAGCTTTGGATAGTAATTTTTCCCACTTTCTCTGGTCTGCAAGATGGGGTTTATTTTGAGCATTTAAGTGTCTGTGCTATTACAACTGTGAACTGTCCCTAGTGTCTATTCTTGGAGTTAAAACTACAAGAGGCAAATAAAATAAAATACAATAACCTGGAATTCAGTGAATTCTCCCCACAGCACACACGTGCACTGCATAGAAGAGGTCCTGTGGACAGAAAGATAAGGAATCTTATAAGTTTTAGGCTTGAATGTTATCATTTTCACTGAACCTCATGACTGGGCCTACCCTCAGAAATAGTAGCCAGGAAAAAAAAAACAGGAGAGAGAAATGAATAATTTATCCCTTTATAGATTATGTGTAGATCAGCTTTCCATTGCTTAAAAAAATACCTGAGATAAATCAACTGGTACAGAAGAGAGGTTTATTTTGACTCAGGGTTTCAGACATTTCAGTCCATTGTTGTTTGGACCCATTGCCTTAGGGTCTATGCTTAAGCAGTGCAGAAGCTTCTCACTTCAGAGGAACCAGGAAACAAAACAGTGTAAGAGAGAAGTGCTGGGTTCCCAATATGGGAACACCTCCCCTCCAATGACCTAACTTCCTTCCACTAGTCTCCACCTCTGACAGGTTTTACCACCTCCTACTAATGCCAGAGGTTGGGGACCAAGCCTTCAATACATAGATGTCTGGGGGATATTCAAGACAAAAACCACAAAAGTTTGCTTCTCACATTTTGACTCTTTCAAAAAATGTATCTGCTTTTAATTATTTTAGGGAGGTTGGTACCGGGGATTGAACTCAGGGGCACTTGACCTCTGAACTACATCCCCAGCCCTATTTTGTATTTTATTTAGAGACAGGGTCTCAAGGACTTGCTTAGCACCTCACTTTTGCTGAGGCTGGCTTTGAACTAACTCACTGTCCTTCTGCCTCAGCCTCTGGAGCAGCTGGGATTATAGAGGTGTGCTACTTCGCTCAGCTAGTTTTTAATTATTTTTAAGGGTCTTCAGGTAGTTGCTTTATATTTTTATATAAAGTTTGTACAGAAGAGATGGGATGAGGTGTGCTTATTCCATCTTATCTGAAACCCAAAGAGGAAGATTCTCATATCTGGAGAGTAGCTGTTTTTAAAATTTTAATGATAAGTGTGAAGAAAGGAACATGAAATAAGTAATAATAATAATAATAATAATAATAATAGCAATAATAGCTAGCACATTGAGAGTTTAGTATGCACCATGTACATTTTTATTTTTATCATAACTTACAAAGAAATGTTTTAGATTGTGCCCATTTCATAGAAGAATCAAAGAGAGAACTAATGTACTGAAGGGTACATTCAGAGCTCTGATAGAGATGTGATTGAAACACAGGCCTATAACCTCTAGAACCTATTTGGACTCCAAGCTGTCGGGATGCCTTCTTGTTCTACTCTTCAAACTGTTATGAAGCAATGCAACAGAGACAGTATGAATTTAAGAAGAGATATATTTTAATTTTGACTGTTCATTTTAGATCAATTGTTCAGTTTCTGAGTTTTATGGCTCTACAAAGTGTAGATAAATTTATTAGTTTTTAAATGAAAAAACAGAGATAATGTAATGCAATGCACTTGTCTCAATTCATGGAAAATAATCTGTATGTGATAAGATTTGCACATTGTCATTTTTATTTAGAAAATGTGAACATACATAGAAAAATGAAATGGAACCGAAAACACAGAGACAGACCCAAATATATGAAGCCATCTGAACTGTGACAAAGATGACCAAAACATACACTGGAGAAAAGACAGCCACTAATGATGTTGGAAAATTGAATATCCACATGTGGAAAAATGAAACTAGATGTCTATCTTTCACCTGCACCAAAGTCTACTCAAAATGGATCAAAGACCTAGAAATAAGACCTGAAACTGCAACTGTACTTTTTTTTTAAAAGGGTCAACACTCCAACATACAGGCACCGGCATAAAGATGACTTTCTCAATAGGACAGCCATAGCTCAGGAAATAACAATCAAGAATCAATAAGTTGATTGCATTAAATTTAAAAGCTTATGATCAGCAAAGAAAAAATTAACAGTGTGAATAGAGGTCCTACAGCATGAGAGAAAATCTTTGCCAGCCTCTCTCTGACAGAGACTTAATATCCAGAATATATAAAGAAGTCAAAAATCTTAATACCAAAAATTACTAATAATAATCTATTTAATAAATGGACATAAGAATTCAACAAACACATCTTAAGAGAAGAAGTAATGATGTCCAAGAATCATGTGAAACTGTTCAGCATCTTCAACCATTAGGGAAATGCAAATTAAAACTACCCTGGAATTTCACCTGACTCTAGTTAGAATGGCAACCATCGATGATATAAATAGCAGTAAATGTTGGTGATTATGTGGAGAAAAGAAACTCTTACACATAAATTCTAGGAATATAAATTAATACAGATAATATGAAAATCACTATGAAACTTCTTCAAATGTCTAAAAATGGAGCTACCATGTAAGCCAGCTATACCACTCCTCAGCATTTATCCAAAAGAATTGAAAGTAGCAAACTTTAGAGGTATATGCATTCTCATTTTTATTGCAACACAATAGCCAAGTCATGGAACTGGCCTAGGAATCCACAAACAGATGAATGGATAAAGAAAATATGTTACATATACATAAAAAGAGTTTTATAGTTAGCCATAAATAAGAATAAAATTATGACATTTGCAGGAAAATGAATGGATGAATCTGAAGTGCAAAATGTTGAGCAAAATGAGCCAGACAGGAAGACAAGTGTCCTATGCTTTCTCTCATCTGGGGAAGCTAGGAGGGAAAAAAAAAANGTCTCAGTATGATACATCATCATGGTGGGCGGGCATGGGGGAGAAGGCCTTTTTATCTCATTGAGGCTATGAAGCAGAGAGGAGTGAGAAAGAGAGAGAGTGTAAGGGGTCAGGGTTCCAGTATGTCCCTCAAGAACATACCTACAATGACCTAATTTCTTCCATTAGGCTCCACGTTCTAAAGTTTCCTCCCTACGCCCCCCCCCCCCCCGCCAATAGCACGCAGATAGGGCACAAAGCCTTTAACCCGAGGGCCTTGGGAACACTTTCCAAAACCACAGCCACAGAGAACAGGATTTCCTTGACCTCTTTGGAGCTGGAATACACTTCTTCTCCTTCTTGTCAGTACTCCAAGCTCTTCAGTCTTTGGACTCTAGGACCCACCCCGTGACCTCCCAGGCTTTCAGAACCTTGGCCTTGGACTGAGATTTCATCATCAACTTCCTTGTTATCAGGCTTTGGGCTTGGAACAAACTGCTGCTATAATGAATTGCTGCTGGTATCCGAGGGCCTCTGGCCTTGCAAGTGGCCTGTGTGGGACTCCTCAGCTTTTCTGGAATATTCCCCTCTTATCTCTCCCTCTCTCTTTCTCACTCCTCTCTGCTTCATAGCCTCAATGAGATAAAAAGGCCTTCTCCCCCATGCCCGCCCACCATGATGATGTATCATACTGAGACTGAAAAACTGAGACCATAAACTAAAATAAACCTTTCCTTTATTTAAAAAAGAAAAAAAAAGCATGTCACAAAAATAGAAGCAAGTCCATTAGAGTAGAGGAAATTGATGGGAAAAGGAGGAGGAGAGAGCAAAGGGAGTTACTGGGATGTAAAATCAATCAAATTATGTTATGTGCATGTACTAATAACACAATGAAACCCACTAAACTGTATAATTAATATGTACCAAATTTTTTTTCAGAAAATGTGAGGATAAATTCTACTACATAAAGATTATTAAGATATAACTATTGTTGCAGAAGTTATCAAGTTTTAAAAACATGCTCTTGAATCAATATTTAGTCTGAGAAAAGACAAAAAGAGGCATCAAAAATGGTAGTCAGCACCTAGTCCGACATGGAAATTTGAAAGTAAAAACAGTGTCGTTATTGTTTGTTTGTTTGTTTGTTTATGTAACTTTAGATGTACATTTGTGTCAGCCCTACTAAAAAGTAAGTAAAGTTGCAGGCTATAAAGAAAAGGGTCTTGTGGGGAGTGTCTAATAATAATGATCATAAGGGACTCTAAAGTCACAGGTTTGTCCTGAGTCAATTTGAGCCTGATCTTATAGACCTACAAATCTTTCTAACCTCCTACATGGATAAACTTGATCTGTTTTTCACTGATATAATACAATTGTGAGTTACTGTTTTCATAGACTGGCTGAAATATTAATTGCTTTTATGCTAATTATTTATTTTTTAAAAAAGTAATGACTTCGTTGTCTTATTTATTGTTGTCCTAGCAAGATCCCTGCCCTGTGTATGCCTTGTCTGGTTACTGATCAACTGTCACCATGGACTTCTTGACTGCCATAATGATGAATACCCTTAAAGGTACATGCCCCACCTGATAGAGAAAAAGGACTTCAGGTCACTCTCTCCACAACTGTACACTCTTTCAGCAGGAAGTACCTTGGAGATTATTGTCACCTATTTTTCTATAGAAACAGAATGTAGAAATTGACAGTGGGGAAATGTAACGAAAATCCATTTTATGCTTTGAATATAGCCCTTGCATCTCTAAAAGGGCATGTTTGTTTCTCTTTCTCTCTCCCTCCTCCTAATCTTTCCCCCTCCCTAATCTCAGGAGAAACAGGATTACCTTTATTCCCCCATCCTAATCAGAGTTCTCTGTCATTCAGTACACACCCACCAAAGAAAGAAAGTAATTCAGACTTTGGGGATGGTACCAGAAGATCTCAGAAATGACTCTCTCAAATTAACAAGTGAATTACAACTCTGTACAACTCTGACAGAGGACATGAGGAATGTAGCCTTTGAATTACATCTTTAAAAGCCCCGTGTTTATGCTGATGGGCAGAATCACAGGCTCTCAGACAGGAGTCTCCTGTGTTTTTCTTTTGCTAGCAAAGCAATAACACTTCTTTTTCCCTTTTCTAAAAATAAATTTTTATAAATAGATATTTTATTTTAATGCTCATATGTAACTAATAGTCTGCACCATCTCTGCACTAGTAAAATTTTATTTAGAAATAATGTTTTGGAAACTGAGAGGGAAAGCAAATACAAGAATTGTGATTTGGGCTTTACTACTAAATATTATAACCATTTGCAGTTTGTTAGTATCCCCAACACTTCTCCCACAGGAATTTCCTGTTTGCTATTAATGGACATGCCTATTTAGAAATCTGTTGAATTTAAAATTTCATCAATATGAGGGGCCAATCCTAAAAACAAATTCTTGTCACCAGAAGCTGAACCATTAGATGAACAGGATGGAGCAATTTTCTGAAGTGAGATTATATTCTTATTATAGTCAGTTGCACTCAGAGTAAATAAGAAACTGGATGTAGAAGTGGGAGATGATTATAAACCCATTTGTATTAAGCAGGTAGAATCACATTAGAGTTACTTACGAATTAAATTAAAAGTACATTGTGATCACTGAGAGTATCTAATGGATGTACCAAATGAATAACCAGAGAAAAAATAATAAAAGTGAAAGGAAGGAAGCATTCTAGCTAAATTCAAAGTCAGAGATAAGGCTTTAGATAGAGCTGAGCTAAGGATCAGCTTCAGGGGAATTGCATTCTGACCTTTAGAAGATATGGAAAGGTCAAGGGATCTGGAAGCCAGACCAGTCTCCTGTGGCAGAAATGTCTTGAGCCTTGCCTAGAATTTCCTCAATCATTTTAATTATAATGCTTACATTGACAAATAAATATAGTGATCAGCAAAACTATCGCCCTCAAATGAGTATAGTTATCTTTTTAAAGATTTCTTTGTTAACTGGTACAACCCATTTTTTTCCCTCAACAGGACTTTTCTTTCTTTAATTTTGAGATATATATTTTTTACCGAAATGTATTTAAGACAGCAAAAGATAGAAATTAACAAATTTGTTTAAAAAACTGCTAATATGTAGAAAACAGTACATAGTAACTTCAATCATAATGGAAATTAATTTGCTTATTTAATTTTTCTTTCAACTTTTATTGAGTACCTACAATATGCTAGCAGGTAAGCTAGGCACTAAGAAAATAATGACCAACAAAGGAGATAGGGACCCAGCCCTGATAAAGAGCAGAGTTAAATGAGGCAGACAAAAATGCAATAAGACATAATGTTTTAACTCTATTAGAAAAGTTAGAATGTTTTATAAGAGCATTAACAGTGAAACTACTAATCTGCCTGATATAACAGAAGTGTCAAAACCTAAACACTTTTCTGTTGGTTTGGGGGAAGAAAGGTGATTTGGAGAAAGTAAAGTACATGGGAAGAAAATTTGAGGGAAAAAATATTTTTTAAGGGTTTGAACAGAATTCTCTCAGTTTCAACTTCTTGTCTGCTAAAGCTTAGATGGCCAGAAGTTCAGGTGCAGAGTGATACTATTGGAAGATGGAAGAATCTTTGGGAGATAAGGCTTAATGAGAGATCCTTAGGTCACGACCCTCAAAGGGGATTGTGGGGGCTGGGGCTTTAGCTCAGTGGTAGAGCACCTGCCTCACATGTGTGAGGCACTGGGTTTGATCTTAAGCACCACAAAAATAAATAAATAAAGACATTGTGTGCATCTACAACTAAAAAATATTTTTTTTAAAAAAGGAAGAGTGGGGATTGTGGGCTACTGGTCTTTTCTACCTCCTCACTCTCTTTGCTCCCTTGTTCATGATGTAAGCAGCTTTGTTCTGCCATGGAATCCACCATGATGAGCTGTCTCATCAGAAGCCCTTGATGAAAAGCATGTTATTTTTTCTTGTTGTATAGTGAAGACATCTTCCATGTGAAGTTTTTGTCCCCTGCTTTCAGGAAGAAAAAGGCATAGGGTCATTTTTGTTTTGTTCCGTTTTAGTACCTTTAACTCAAAATAATCCTTATTCCAAAGAGAAATATTTTGGGTTGGCATATTCTACTCCCCTTTATCACTTTCAGTCTTGAGCAGGCAGGAGAAGCTCTCACCCCAAACCAATGACTCTGGAGCCATGTAAAACCCACCAGACAGAAGGGAGATTTGATGGAAAGGGTTGGCCAAACTGATCTTACAGAGAAGAGTGAAGAGTTTCTTTATAGCTCTAGAATCTCCTATTAGGAAGTGTCCATGGAGGCAATGGAAGAATAGACAGATTATACAAATGGATCAGCATGCAGAAGATTGTCAAAAGTGAAAGAATAAATAACTTTTGATTCTTAAGGTTCATAACATGCTAAACACCAACTCTCTCTCTTGATATAAGGACCTCTAAGAAGTTTAGAAAAAGGAATATTAAGCATATCACAGGCACATGCACACACACACACACACACACAAATGGCCCTGGATGCCCTGATCATGTAATCCTGAAGCATATAAGTATATGTGTGTATGGGAGTATGCATATGTGTAAAATCACTAGTATTTCAAGAGTCAACGTGGATAATGAAGAAGCTTTAGAAAAGCTATGAGGGAGAGGGCCATGTGAAAACTTGTGAAAGCCTAGATTTGAAATGTAAAGATCTTGCAATTTTTTCCAGTGGTTATTGGTCCTAACCAGTGACTTTTTCTTATGCTACATAATTTTACAAGGCTTAACATAGGATTAAAATGTTGGTAGGGCTGTAACTTGCTTCTAAGATCAAAGGGATGAAGGTGACTCAGAATAGCCATGCATGTGTATCAAGAAAAGCAGAAAAATTGAGACAAAATTTTATTTAGTAGTGGTGAAAGAAGCAAATAGACCAAATCTTAGGGGTTTAAAGGAAATCATAAGATGATGTGGAAAAAGCAACCTCAAAATATAGTAGAATCAGGTTTCTACCAAAAGGCCCTGGACACCCTTATCTTGTCATTTTGAAACAGTAATTCATTCTCCAGTCAAAAAATTCACTGCACAAGACTGCATCTCATGTCCATGCTTTATAGCCAGTAGCAATTTTATTGACCTCAGTGTCCAGAAGTACAGACTGGAAATAACATTGTCTACAGGCACTGCACTGTCATATTTATGATATAAATGGCAAATTCTTGCTCATGATTCATTATTTGTGGCTGCATCACCAGTTTTCTCACTGACATTGAACAGAAAGAAAACATTGATGAGCAAGAAAGAATATCAAAAAAAGCAAGATAAAATGTCATAAGGTCAGTTCAGAAGTAACTGAAGATCTGGGAGAGATTTTTAAAAATCTTTGTCATGATAAGAAATTTTCTTATTCATTTTTTTCAATTTTAGATACATGCAATAGATTAAATAAAACACAGTACTATATATGTATATATAGTACTCATTTTATAAGAATATTGTATCTTGCTATCTCTTGTGAGACTCTGCTCCACCTGAAAAGATTTTTATATTGTAAGTGATCTCACTTATAAAACTACATTGAATTGAGAAACTTAAAAAAAATCAATGACCTCTGTGTATGATGGAACTGAAGATATATATAAGGAATGAAATACATGAATTAAATGTAGATAAAAGTTATTTTTGCAGAAGAATTCAAATACCATTGAATAAGCTACATATAGTGGGAAATACACAATCTAAGCCATAAAATATGATCATTTCAGAGAATCTTTTGCTTGTAAAATTGTAAAGAAACAGACTGCAAGTTATATAAGATTAAAAAAAAAGAATGATTTGAGAAATTCCAACTCTTTTCCTTAGTTTGCTGCCAGGAATGCTGGACATTTATGTTTGCTACAGGCATAAAACTGCTAAGATTTAGTATAAGTATGATAAAACTTGTTCTAGAATAATAACAATCACAGAATAAAATTTAGCTTTTAACATTTATATAAAAAGTTTATTATTTTTTATAAAAAGAAGAAATTGACCCAGATAATCATCATTGTATATATGAGACTATTTTTAAATAAGAATATTTCAGGAAATAAGTTGATGCCCTTTGATGTAGAAAATGATAAAACAAAAACATTATTATGTTTTACAAATAGAAAGAAACAAAGCTAGTTTAAAGGCTCAAACTGAAAGTGATCCAAATTTAATTTAAGAATAGGAGTATAGAAGAACAAATTTCTTAGCCTTTTTTGGGGGGGTCTTTTTTTGGGGGGGAGTATTTAGAAATCCATCCTGGAAAGTGTATTTGAATGCATGACATCTTTATTTACTGCTGTTACTGGTTTGAGGAATCAGTCCATCTCAACCTCCTCAAATGCTTCATTTGCTTTGTATAACACTCTATACATAAAGAAGAGAGCTGTTTGTTTTTGCATTCTTTTGAAATACTCAGCCTCTTGGCAACTGTGGAGCATCCTCCTCCAGAATTTGCATTATGCTCTTTAACATTCCAACTGCAGTATTGTAGAAATCATATATTCTGTAAGTCTCAGTTAGCCAGGTGTCCTCCCAACTATTCTTAATAAAGGAGTATTGCCAACATAATAATAAAGTCTCATGATGCTGCAGCACTGCTTTTCTTTACCCAGAGGCTCCAGGCCTGCAGAGAAATGGGCTTTCTTGGGCTTAATTAGGCCAACATTTGGCAAGAAGCACCTCAGTATGTAGGAACCTCTTCTCCAGAAATGGGCAATCAAATTCTCTCTCCATATACGTTCTGGAATAAAATCCATCAGAATAAAGTTCCAGTGAGGCTTGTTATTCTCTGAGCTTCCCTACTTATCCACAGTTTGCAAAAACTACCTTGAGAACTTGAAGACAAGAGACAGATTCTTGTATTTCATGATAAAAAGTGTATTCCTGGGCTCTAGTAAATGATGTGGCAATATCATAAATAAGTTTATCAGAGAGTTGGCAAGAATTACAATCCAATAGGAGCTGACAGTCCTAATCTGACACTTTCTCCAGTAGATAATCTTTATATTTCGTATTCAGTAAATAAACTAAAAAATAAAATCTTATAATATTGAGTTAGGGTCTTTCAGAGAAACAGAACCAATAAGGGATGTGTGTGTGTGTGTGTGTGTGTGTGTGCGCGCGCACGCACATGTGCAAGCATTTGTATATATGGTATATATACAATAAAGTGTATCTATCTTATTGTATATATACAATACATACACACATTATGCAATGCTTTATCCAAAATTTACTGATCTATATGTTAATCTCATCCAAAGTATTGGCACATAAGATTAACCATCACAAACTTTCCACCCATATACATTTTCTTGAGCTATAATTAATGACAATAACAAACTCATGCCTCCACCTTACATAATACAACTATCATGTAAGCAACTGAAAACTCACGCATCCTTTTCTGAGAACAAGAGGCAAGCACTAGTTGCTGTTCACTTGATATTGTGTAACTTAAATCCTCTGAAGTTAACAGTACTTAGATACTAGGACATCAAATCAATACATCTCCTGTTACATGATGAGAGGTTAAGAGAGAAAAGAAAACAAAAGTACTTGCTTTAAATAAAAATATGGGTACACACAAATTCATGCATATAACATGCAAAATAAAATAAAGAAATATTCCTGACAATTATTATGATTTTGATGCTCATTTCTATAACTGGTCATGTTATTATAATTGGTATTCATATCCTCCTCTTCCACTACACATTTTGTATTCCTTTATGTTCATCAAGCTTCCTGATTGGTCATGATTCTTTACTTGGTAGAGTGCCTGAAACCTCCATTTCTAAAGAATAGAGGTCATTAGCAGTCCTGGATAATTGGGTTCTGTGTTCTAAACACAGACATGATAATCCTAAGAAACACCCTAGGATTATGTAGGAGATCTCCTATATTTCACGCATATTTTTCTTATCTTAATTGTGCAGTATCCCTCCAATTGTCTCCTTAGTAGTTAGGATCAGTCTCCCAGGCCACTATGTTAACTCCCTCTTTTGCTTGTTGATTTATTACCACTGCCTTTCAGGGATGTCCCAGAGCTGAACTGTAGTGCTATAGGTTTCTGTTTTCAGATGATTCCTAGATATTAACAGAAATATCCATAAATCAGAACCAATTCTTCTCTTTAGCTGTCAACTGAAGCTAGGAGACTACTCATGAAGTCCTAGGTACACCTATGAGAGAGAAAGTAGCATGGCAAGAGTGGGGATAAAGTGCATTTTGAGTCATTTCTTTATGTAACTTATTTGTGCCTTAAGGACTTACTCACATATATAAATTGCCCCCACACACACACACACATATACAATTTCCATTTGAAAATGAATTATTGTTGGGCAAACCCCATTTTATGGCTTAGTGAGTCTTATAGCACCAGTTCATGATGGGCAGCTCAGGCTGCATGGTAATTTAGTGTCCTATGGATAAGCATTCAGTCTCTACTAAGGTCCAGTGTCAAGCCAAAAATTGTTTCTAAAAAGAAGAATCATTATCTCCAGAGAATGCAGGGCCCACTTCCACAATCTGATCTTATGATACACATTGCACCTATTGGATTCATGTGGCCCAAGTGCAGTGCAGCATCTATAACACTCCGGACCAGTGGAAGAGTTTAATTTAATCCAGTGCCATTAAAACAAGTAGTTGTTTAGTTTATTTAGTAAGTAAACTGGATTAACACATCTAAAAGAGGAATATGTTTCCTGCAAATTCCAAATAGGTTCATTAGGCATTGTCCCTCCTCTTTCTTTGGAGGGTAATCTGATGAACAACTTACCTTTATTCTTATAAGGTATATATTGATTTGTCCCATGTCACTGGATTCCTCGAAATTTCACTTTCTAGGCTCCAGAATGCTAGTCAGACTCAACTCCCAACCTGACATGTAAATGTATTACCAATAACTAAAGAGTAATTGCTACTTCCTTCCTTAATAGTTCTGAACAGAATGTTATCAATATAATGGACTTGTATAATACATTGGGGAAGGGAAAGGTAATCAAGTTCTCTGCAAACTAAATTATGACATAGGGCTAAAGAGTTGATACATCACTGAGGTAAGACAATTAAGATATACTGATAGCCTTCTAGTTGAAAGCAAAGTGCTTCTGATAGACCCTTACAGGCATATATAGAGGGAGAGGTGTTTGCCAAATCAATAGTTTCATATTAGGCAACAGAGTATATGGTAATGTGCTCAAGCAATGAAACCCTTTCTGGTCTAGCATTTGAAATTAAGAGTCAATATTTGGTTATGCTTACCATAATCCAGTCTCATTCTCCAAGATGAGTAGATCTACCTTTTTCAAAAGCCAAATAGAAGACCTAAATGGGGACATGTTGGGGATCACGACCCCTGCATCTCTTATGTCCTTGATGCTGGCATCAATAATCTCTAAAATCCCTCTAAGGATGTGGTATTACTTTTGCTTTACTACATTTTTTAGGTATGGGCAGCTCTAATGGTTTCCTCATGTCCTTTCCCACCATGATATCCCTTATTCCACAGGTCAGGGAACCAATGTGTAAATTCTGGCAGCATTTCATTCTATCTCTATTAATTATGCATGATGAACCTTAAAGAATAACCACAGGATGTCTTTGAAGACTCATTGAGCCCACTCTGGGATGGACCCAACATTTATTGATCACCTGACCTTCACAAGCCCCTACTCTGACTGCTACACCACATTTTGACTTTCCTGGAATTAATGTCAATTCAGAGCCAGTGTTTTGTAGGTCACAAAATGTATAATTATTTCAATTTCTCCTTTTACCAGGGTTACTGATAAAAGGCCAAGGCTGTCTTTGGGGAAGGCTGAAGGAAACAATAATGGTTTATATAGTTTAGTAGTATATTGGTGTCTTTTCTCCAGAGAAGCTAACCTCCCTATCATTCAAGAGGGATTGAGTATTAAATAGCTGAAGTTTGGAAATAGATTGAAGGTCTGTGATCCTGTGTTTGTGATTTAGGGTAGACCTCTTTTATCTGGCCCAGTGCTTTTATGCTTATTCAAATCAACTAAGAATTTAGTATTTCTTATTTCACTTTTAGAAAAAACATAATAAAATTAGCAGTTCCACAGCTGGTTTTTAATTTCTTTTGAGACTATTTTTATTGCTGCTTTGATATGGAAACCACACCACCTTGCCTTTTGAGGCTGAGTGCTGCTACTATGGCCCTGCCACCATGGCATCCAATAACTCCCAATTGCATTTACACTTCCCAGTTCAGAGACTGTAGCTTCACTCTAAGTCGTTGTCTACAGAAAAGAAGTAATTACAACTATTCAGGAATGTTAGGGCTTCCCTCAAAATTTATTTCTCACAATCTCGGTGAAAGTGAAACTGGGGTTGAGATGAAATTTGATTCTCTGCTTCAGTTTTCCTATGGGGTCTGCACAAACTACAGGTCTCTGTAGATGAGAAGTGTTGCAACTCTTAATGGAAGGCTGTCCCTGAGTGTCGCAGCAGACCCTAGCAGTTTGCCACTCAGTTTCTTCTTTCTGGGTTTTTGTCTGGCAAATCTAAAGAATGAAACTCATAGACAAAGGAAGGCAAGAGTAAAGAAGTAGGATTTATTCAAGAACAGAAACTGAACTCTACCAGGGAAAGAGGCAGCCAATAGTAGGTTTCCAGGAGTATGTAGTCAAGGGGTTCATATAGCCCTTGGGTGAATGCTATTGTTCCAAAACTATGCTAATCAGGGTTTGGAAAGGTACTAATACAATTGGTTCATAATTATGCTAATTAGGGTTTGGTAAAATACTAAGGCTATGGGTTAATTCTTGAGTGCCAACTTCCATTCTGGTCCATCCCCCTTCTGTTTTCTCACTGATGGCAGAAAATCTCAGCTTCATAAGAGGTTATAGTCAATGGATTATGCATGCTCAGGAGATAGGAAGCTGTGGCACTATGTGGAGCAGGCATCTGCATGAAGCCTGGCAGAGGGGAAAGAGTGAGGGGTGAGGAAAGACAGTCAGCTTCCCTGTCTTGCTTGGCACTGGTCTGCCATGCCTCAGGCCCATTCAGGCATGGTGGGCTCCATGAGGTTGCAGCCCATGCTCACTGCCTGTGCTCTAGCCCATCCAGTTTGTGAGTGAGACCCTGCCTGTGTGCTGCTTGGCTGCTCTGCTTCCTCTTCTGGACAGGGACCAGTGGTCCAACTGTGTGCCTTGGCAGTGTGGATCAAAAGCTCTGTCTTAAGGGGCAAAGTGGCACACACCTGTAATCCTAGTGGCTTGGGAGGCTGGGGCAGGAAGAGTCCCAGTTCAAAGCCAGCCTCAGCAATTTAGCAAAGCCCAAAGCAACTAGTAAACTCAGTGAGACCCTGTCTTTAAATAAAATATATATATATATATATAAATAAAATTAAATTAAAAAGGCTAGGGATGTGGCTCAGTGGCTAAGTGCCTCTATGTTGAATCCCCATCCAAAAAAAGAAAAAAACCAACAACTCTGTCTTCTGGACCTTCCCAAAGTGGCCTTAAATGACAGATATATTCTAACATTCCAATCACTACTAAGCCTTTGAATCCCTTCTTCTGTAAACAAAAGCAGATCTGGAATTTCTAATTCATTTACTTAGGACCGCCTTTGGTTACATGTTTCAACCTACTAACCAAATAAACTAACTCCTTCATCTATAACATGGAACTAACAAACTGTTTACTGGACTCATATCTTTAAGTTTAGTCCTATCCAAATTCATGTTCCTTCCACTATTAGCCTGCACTATTATTATCCTTTCTTACATACATTACCCCTTATTTCTTTCTATATAAGTTAGAAAACACAAGTAAGTTCTTCTGGAAAATAGTCTTCTTCTTCATGGACTATACTCTTTTCCTCACCATTAGGTATCTGCTAGGACATAAGTCTACTTACAAGTCTAGCATCAAAAAGGAGTTGTGAGGATGGAGGAGACTGGTCATTGTCTTGCTAAACAATTGCTGTGAGAGAAACTGTTAATTTCCTCAGGTAATGTGGAGCTAATTCCCACAGATGAAGATGGAATATATGCTTCTACTGTGGGTGACTCACCAGAATTTAATGATGCCAGGCCTTCCCACACATCCCCATTAAACTTTCCAGATCCCTTTTCTTCCCATTCAGTGCTCTCACTTTAGCAGTAGACACCTTGTGAGGCTGGGAGTTCAATTTGCATTACAAATCAGTCATTGGTAAGGAGAGTTCTGGATTTGTTTTCAACAATTTCAGCCCTGCCTCCACAGGGAGATAAAGATCTCTGTCAGAATACCCAGGGAAGCTTTCAGGTTATATACGCAATTCTGAAGATGAGAATTCTCTAAGTTTATCCTTTTCTTTCCCCATTCTGCCCATAGACATTGAATGTTAAAAAAAAAAAGTGTAGGCAAATCACAAGTTTAATGAGTTTATTTCAGCATTCAGTGATTCATGAATCTGGCAGCAGCATACTCAAAGACCTTAGCACTTCTCAGGAAGAGGTAAGAGAGAAAATATTCATTAGATGTTCTCAGAAGCAAGAAAAAAAAACATATTTATTTGGTTAGAGTGGAAAGTTCTTAGTTAGAAGTTAGTTGTCAATTTCTGATTCCTTAAGCTTGAGTTTTGATTTACTGTTTACTTTGGGTTTGTTTTGCTTGTGTGAGAATCCAAACTTTGGTCTATGGCAGACTAATGGCCTCTCAATGAAACAAACAAAAAATAATTTTCAATAGAAATGACCACCATCCATCCCATTATACTTATTAGTTTCAAAGTATCATATACATGGTCACTTGGATCATTCCTTCTTGTAAATGTTCCCTTAGGATTATCCATTAGGATTATCCAATTAGGATTATCCAATTAGGATTATTCAAATTGTTGATATTTTGCATATGTATCATGACAGAGCATATGATGGAATATCAGTGCCTTCTTTGCTATTGTCAATACAGTGATTCACGACTTTATATCTAATTAGATTACAGAGTCAATTCCAGAAACTCCTGAACTTATTCAGAAAAAATCATCTTTAAGAATAGAGAAACATTCTTGATACTGAAATCCGTATTAGTGGGGTTTTCCAGAGAAAAAGGTCCAATAGAATGTGAATAGAGATTTATTGTAGGAATTTGGGTTTTGTAATTGTGAAGGCTGGCAAGCCTGAAATCTGCAGTGTGAGCCAATAGACAGAGATCCAAGAGAGCCATTGGGGCAGATGAAGTCTGAAGGCAGTCTGCTGGAAAATTCCTTTTTATTTGGGAAAGTAGATGTTTTTCGTTGAAGATTTCAGATGACTGGAGAAGGCTTACCCAAATTTCGGAAGGGAAATCTCTTTATAGAAAGTTTATTTATTTATTAATTGTTACCCAAAAATGTTCACACAACTTGACATAAAATTAATCATCATAACTTCTATATTTTGAAAGTAATAAAAAAAACTCATAGCCTAATCAATATACTATTTTTTATTAGATTCTCAAATTTTATTTTTCCCATTTACTTTTTTGGCTAGTATAATTTTCTTTTCTTACTTTAAATTAAAAGTCTTTTGCTTAGGAATATATTTAATAACAGAATATCTGAAATCACTACTAGTAATTATGTATAGTCATTTGTGCATCTATAGTTATTTGTGCATGTGTGTGGTCTTGTCAAATAAATGTATGGATGAGGTTATGGTTATATTAATAATGTAATATTTTTTGGAGTGATACTTTTAACTATAGGAGACAATAGCTACTTCTTTCTTTCTTTCTTTCTTTCTTTCTTTCTTTCTTTCTTTCTTTCTTTCTTTCTTCTTCCTTCCTTCCTCTCTCTCTCTCTCTCTCTCTCTCTCTTTCTTTCTTTCTTTCTTTTTGGCAGAACATTCAACCACTGAGCCACATTCCCAGCTCTATTTTACATGTTATTTAGAGACAGGGTCCCACTGAGTAGCTTAGCACCTCATTTTGGCTGAAGCTGGCTTTGAACTCGCCATCCTCCTGCCTTAGCCTCTGGAGACACTGGAATTACAGGGGTGTGTCATGATGCCCAGTCCCAAATAGCTATTTCTACCTCTTTTAAGGCCACCGCTTGCTTAATTCAAATCTAAAAAGTTGATATAGTTTAGCATTCTGTTCAAATTGTACAAACCCAGGTTTTAATTGTCCCATCAATCATTCTGAAAAATCTAAAGACCTATTATATGCTGGTAACTGAGTATAAGCGGGACATGTAATGGTCAAAAAAGAAAAATATATTTTTTCCTGCCCTTTAGAATCTAGAATGGAGAAAAATTATTTTAATCATACAAATAAATTTCCTTCCCAGGAAAGGAATATGATGTTTTAAGATAATATAAAAAATTGTACCCAATTAGACTAAGCTGAATAAATATTCTGTATAAGCTATGATATACATATAGTATGGAATTTACTTGGAAAAAGGGTTAGAAAGTACAGAAAGTGTTCCAGTAGTAGAATAGCATGTGTAATGCCACTATGGCATTAGGGTAAATGACAATTATAGTCTTATTTATTATTATTTTTTTTACTATATTGCTATTAATCCTGTTTCTATTATTACTAATATTATTACTATTAGCTAAGTGATCATGATATTTAATCTATATCTCCAACCACAATATCTATCTATAAATCAATATTTCCACCTGTTTATTGAATATTTTTATATTGAGATAATATCCTAAGCAAGGGCAAGTCTAGTTCAGCCTTTCACAAAGAAATACTACAGATGAATATGGGAGGTGATCTGAAGAATTTTACAGATGGTATGTAAATAATATAGTGGCTTTTAATATGATCTAAGCCCAGCTAGGTCCATGGTAAGATTAATACTAAACATTTTGAAAGTATTTCAAATCTAGTGTGCTTTCATTACTGCCTAATAACATGAATTAATAATGGACTATATATTTGGAATTAACATTTTTTATGCTTTAATTTGGGTAAGTTGTTTTACCTGCTTCTTCCTTTTATAAAATATTGATGATAGTCCATATATTGCTGGTGGGAATGCAAGCTAATGCAACCACTCCAGAAAGCAGTATGGATTCTTTAGAAAACTTGGAATGGAACCACCATTTGACCCAGTTATCTCACTCCTTGGCTTATTACCCAAAGGACTTAAAATCAGCATACTACAGTAATGCAGCCACATCAATGTTTATAGCAGCTCACAATAGCCAAGCTATGCAACCAACCTAGGTGCCATTCAACAGATAAATTGATAAAGAAAATGTGGTATATAATCCACAATTGAATATTACTTGGCCATAAAGAAGAATGAAATTATGGCATTTGCCAATAATTGGAACTGGAGAATATCATGTTAACTGAAATAAGCCAGTCCCAAAAAACCAAAGGTCAAATGTTCTCTCTGATATGTGGATGCTAACCTGTAACAAGGGAGAATAGGGAGAAGTATTATAAAAGTTCATTAGATTAGACAAAAGGGAATGAAGGGAAGGAAGGAAGTATGGGAATACATAAGAGAGTAAAATGAATCAGACAGAACCTTCCTATGTTCATATGTGAGTATAAGACCAATGTAACTCCACATCATGTTCAACCACAAGAATGGGATCAAAATTGTAATGGGTTGCACCCTCTGTATGTATATGTCAAAATGCACCCTACTGCTATATGTATATGAGAACAACAAATATTAAAATAAAATATGGATTATAATATCTGCTTCATTAGAATGTGTGTCAGCTTTTCATCACTGTGACCAAAATACCTGACAAAAACAACCTAGAGGAGGAAAAGTTTATTTTAGCTTTTGGTTTCAGAAGTCTCAGTCCACAGTCAGCTGACTCCAAGGCAGAAACATCATGATGTAAAGGTATGGTAGAGGAAAGCTGTTCAGTTCATGGCACCCAGAAAACAGAGAGAAAAAGTGGGAGATCCAGAGGGAGAGGGAGAGGGGGAGGGAGAGAAAGAGGGGGAGAGAGGGAGAGAAAGAGGGGGAGAAAGTGGAGGAGAGAGGGAGAGAAAGAGGGAGAAAGAGGAAGAGAGGCAGAGAGGGAGAAGGAGAGGGAGAGAAAAGGAGAGAGAGAGAGAGAGAGAGAGAGAGAGAAGAAGGGGCCATGAGGATTGATACAGTCCCCAAGGCCATGCTCCAGTGACCTACTTCGTCCAGTCATACTCCACCTGCCTAAAATCCTAAAATATCAAATAATAATCAATTCAAAATATTAATCCCTAATATAGATGAACACACTGGTGAGATTATAGCCCTCATGATCCAATCACTGCCTAAAAATCCCACCACTGAAACTTGCTGTGTTGGGGATCGTATTTCCAACACTAGAAATTGTTTGGGGGGTGGAATTTTCTATCAAAACCATAACAGAATACTTTAAAAAAAACAAAGCAAATAATCATAATGGATAATGGTTAGCACACCTGGCACAAAATAGGCAAAAACCAGGACCCCCCCCAAAAAAAAACAACAACTCCTCTTTCTACCTCTTTCTTTTTTACTGCTTGAACCAATGTACTTACCTTTCAAAGAAGATTATATCTCATCTCTGTTACTTCTTCAACTGTATTTTTATAGCATTTTATAATGCTTTCTTTTAATATTATTACATATTTTATTGTTATCTATTTTCCAATCTGCTTCCCAATTATTCTAAAAGATTTTCAAGGGCCAGTATTTACATTAAACATACCATATTACCCAATAACTAATGTCATATTTGCCATTGGGGCAAATATTGATAAGTGTTTTTTATTTATTAAATTGAACTAAACAGCTTTCACTTACTTCCTATATTTGACTAGTGCCTGTAAGTCAAGAGAATAAAGCTCTAATAGCCACATTTTTACTTACTTTTCTATATTTTTCTTCATTTTAATAATTTCTGGTCTGTTTTCTTGCCCTCCTAAATATGCTTAAAACTATTTGTTCCTATATTCTCTTTCCTCTAATAATCAACACCATGACCTCAGAAACTACTGTCCAAGATGGTCCCCAGAGATCCCCAACTTCATGTATTGACGTTGTTATTCATTTTTTGGACACATTAATTTAGGACTGGCTCAAATTTGCCCCACAGAATGTTCTTGAAGTATTGCTATGTAACACTGGCAGCTGGGACTGAAGAGATTTGCAGCTTCCACTTCAATTTTTCAACACATTCGTTCTCAAAACTTAGTCCTTGTGCTGTGCAAGAGAACTTGAACCTCCATGGGAAGGGTCTCACATTAAAAAAAAAAAAAATGGGCCTCAGAGGATCCTCAGCTGCTGGTCTTCCCTAATGGGCAGCTACGTGAGTGAGGCTGTTTTGGACTTCTAGCATCCCCAGTACTTGGGATCATACCATTTTAAAGTGGAGATCCTACCAGTGAACCTAAAAATATTATAAGTAAAGAAGTATTGTTCTAAGCCATTAAGTTTGGGGATGGTTTCTTATGTAGCAATAAAAATCGTAACCAGCGAACAATATAATGATCAAAGCAACCTTTCAAAATCAGAATAGTGGAGAGAGAATCAGAGCAGCTATACATTCCATTCTATTCTATTCCATCTGAGGTCTCAATTCTCTTTACTGCTTTCCCATCAGGTAACAATTTAGCCTCTGCTTAGTCTACAAATATACCAGTAAGCTTACCACCTGTGAAAATAGTTCATTCAAATTTTAGATAACTCTATTCAAATACACTTTATTTGGAAAATATCTCTTCAGTAACCTACTGCACATTTAGTTCTATCTCATTGCTACAGCTAAGGATCATAACCCATTCTACTCTCCTTCACCAACCACATTTTTTCTTCTGTTGTGGACTCACTTAGGAGACATTTCACCCTTCTGGTTTTTAATCTCAGAGTTTGTTCTGGCTATCTATGTACCTGTTAAGACAGAAAGCAATACTCTAGGAGTGCCCTGCTATACTGACTAGAACAGGTCTATCATTTTTTATTTAGAGATGTTAAGAGCATTCGTATAACATTTTAAACTCTTCAAGATACCACTACATATTAATTGACATGGTTCTAATGTTAGTTTTATAAAGGAAGTTAGGCGATTATTCATATTCTTGTAGCAAAAGGTAAACAGATTTTTTTTAAAAAAGGCTAAGCAACAATTCCAAACTATAGTTAGGGTTTTCTGAGTCTTAAGACAGAATTTTGTTTTGTGTTGTGTTGTTTTAATATTTTTTTCTTTCTCAGTTCAATCAAGTGTACAAAAACATAGTGAAGAGATACACTTCCTCAATTGTACACACAAAAAATTATATTTCATACAGGTGACAGGGAAAATACTGAATAAAGCTATTATACTTCATGATTAGTCCAGTCTTGCTGAAGGTGGACTATGCATATACCAGAACCATTAGCTGTCTGTTTCCTTGGGCAACCACCCATCTGACTCAAAACATAGGTCAATAGATGTTTAAAGTAAATTTCTTCTTAGAATGAAAGTTTGTTCAATTTGTTATCATGTGAGTTTTCATCTGTGAGCCCAATTCAATACGTACAATAAAATACTCAAAGTATATTTTCTTTCTAGCTCATGATATATGTTGAAAGGGAAGCTATTGATTGCCTATTAACTATGATTATTTTAAATGTTCATTTTCAACTTTTATACCTAAAAATTCCCTGGACACATGTTGAAATTCTTAAATTGTTAAAATTGAGCAAGAAAGACACTAAATGTGGTTGTAAATAAAATTGTGTGTGCACATGCACATCTCTATGTATGTGTCTGCGTGAGAGGGTTTAATCAAAGACAAAAATGCACATAATTAGTTAAAATATTCAAATGCATATTTAGTTTTATAAATTAATCTATCATCTCAAATTTTAGTTTTTTCAGCTTGGTTGAAACTGTTTCATTTAAGAAAAGAATGGATTTTAATAATTGAGGAAAATACTCTCATTGGTTTATGTAAAGAATAAAAAAATATTTTAGGAGAATTTTGATATGAAATTGATAGAATGCTATTTATTTGAGAAAACTGTCAAGATAATATAAAACCCAACTTTGTTCTTATTCAGAGACATTCATATAAAACTATCCTGAGCAATCATTCTGTATACCCGGGTCCCTCTTTTTGCATTTGAATTGTTTTTTTTGACAACCATATTCCAATGCACTTAAAGAGTTCTCCATCTCTTCATTGCTTCACCTTCCTTTGAGATATTATCTTTTAAATAAATTTTTCTGGCATTTCAGTTTCTTTAATTGAACAGTTGACAAGTTTTTATTTCTGTGAGTATTTGATTAAGGCTATCAAATCACTGCCTTCAGCCTTCCTAGTAATTTCAAGCCAGTTCTCCACTGTACTGTCATTAATTTCAGTCTTCCTTAATCTTTAATCAATTTCCTTTTTTAAAAAATGACAAGATTTAATGCAATATTAAAGTAATTGCAGAAAATCATTTACTCCACAGCCCAAGTTTGTTGACCTTGCCAAACTGAACTGATGCAATATGAACCAACACAATATAGAGAAATGTGTTAATTAACTAAAATATAATGCTCTCATTAATTATTCAAAAAAATAGTGGTGTTAATGTTCGTAGATGAAGTAAAGGTTATACAAATACATGGGCCTTTTACATTTACTTTTAAAATCCTACTACACCCCAGAATATAAAACAGATGATTTCAAATAGTACTGATATTATTTTTATTTATCAGATGAGGACACTGTAAGGCATTTTATATTATGAATAAGAGCACTAAATGGCAAAGTTGAGAATTATGCCAAATACCTGACTCTTGAACCTCACTTGTATTTTCTACCTTCCAATTTAAAATCTGCTTAGATTCTGCTCCCTTATTTTGCTCTTAACCAGCTGTCAACCCTTCACTATATGATCACTAGTCAGACAATGAGCTTCAAGTTTCTTTTTGCAATGCAAAAGCAGGGTTTGGATGATGAAAAAATCTAGATTTTATGTAAGTAATTTGGAGACAATAGTTTGTAGTGGTGGTATTCTAACCTTCCACGTCTGTTCTAACTATGTTTAGTTTTATTTCTTTGCCCTCAACAAATGATATTTAAAGAAGGGATTCCACTGCCATTTAAAAAATCCACTGATGACCCACTTTCTCATTCACAAATCAGGTTCACTCTTAAAGGGATGGTGAATTGGTAACTCAACAAACTGATCATCCCTGCTTCGTGAAGTCACTCCTTACTCTGAGCTCCTAGTGATATAACCCTTAAAGTACTTACCATGTTCCAGCTTGCAATTTAGAACAATTTTATTCATATGTGGATCCTCTTTAAAGATAAGATCTTTCTTTCATCTAATCTCTACTAGCAATAAGACTGAGAGTCCTCAAATACTACGTGAATAAACACATGAATCAATGGTCATGCAAGTCTCTCTTTGAAACTTCATGTTTATTAATTTGACTGTCAAACTTGTTTTTACAAATTTACAGTAACTGTTCTTCAAAGCAAAATATATAGGCTTGTTAGCAAATGCATGCTTTTCAAAATACCTAATTTTATATTTCTTACTATTCAAATTTAAAATACATCATGAAGAAAATCATGCGTTTAGGAAAGCTGAAAAAATATCAAAGACTTTCTAAAACATCTTTAATCTACACCTCTATTGGAAAAAATAAACATTAAGAAACAAAAAAATGACTACTATAATGGTCTCATCAGAAAACATATCATTGCTGAATAAATATATCACAAACTTTTCTTAAGCTTGATTAAATAATATCAGAACTTTTCCACTTTGTTTCTCAATGTATATACATCTATATATTTATTTATCCATTATGTTCATTATTATTACTCATGTACACACATAAGTTTGTGTACATGTATATATGTTTATATGCATATATATGTGTATGTTTTTATATTTGTGCATGTCTATTAATCATCTATATATGGCAGCCCTCAAAGTTGTTCCTAGTAGAGCACAAAAGAAGTCAGGTGACTGAATTGGCTTTGTTTTTACTGTACTTTATCTAAGTTTTCCTGTGTGAATACAGATTCCACCTTTTTTCTTCCTTCTTAATATCTGTTTGCTGATATGCTAACCATGGAGAAAGTCATCACTTCATCAAGACAGGATTCTCTTTGCCTTTTGCCAAGACAGTCCACAAAAGTCTCTATGAGGTTTTCAAGGGTTCTATTTTTTTATTATTTTTTATTATTAGTTATTCAAAACATTACATAGCTCTTGACATATCATATTTCATACATTTGATTCAAGTGGGTTATGAACTCCCATTTTTACCCCGTATACAGATTGCAGAATCACATCGGTTATACATCCACGTTTTTACATACTGCCATACTAGTGTCTGTTGTATTCTGCTGTCTTTCCTATAGAAAAATGTTAAGGAAGTTTTTCAAAGTCTTAGAGTCCAGATTGTGTGTGTGTGTGTGTGTGTGCGCGCGCGCACACGTACATGCATATGGAGGGGGGTGAACATCAGCTAGTGATGCTTGATTCATGGTTTTGGGGTTCACAATCATATTTCATTCTTCTTCCTTTTATCTATACCTCTCATGATTATTTCCCTTCACCTACTCTACTACTCAATTACTTTTCACTCTCTTTCTACCGATCTTTATTATAAAAGCAATTCTTTTCTAGATCCTTTTTGCAATGTTTAAGTTATGCAATCATAGACTTTACCATGCGTTACTATTTTTCTTCTCCAACAGTAGAGGAAATAGGTGTAGACGTCTATTAGCTTTACTGGTGGAAAGTTGGTGCCACAACTAGTTCTGGGTGGGAACATTGCAAGGACATTGACTCTGATCTAAAATAGTGTTAACATACCTGAAATTCAAAACACTTTACTATAAGATTTGTTTACTTATTTATGAAGATGTTCATTTCTGAACATATATTCATTCAACTCCTCAATTTCTATTGAACTCTTACTATGTTCCAATTACTAGGCAAGGGACTAGATATAACAGCATGAACAAAAATACATTGGGATGGCATTTGAATATTTATATGACACCATATATTAATCAAACAATCCAATTAAAATATCTTTAAAATGTAAAAATATATAAAAATATCATTAAAATACAGCTATAATGATTATGAAAGAGAAACACCTGCTCAGATAGCAGATAAAGCAGGGTTTGGCCAAGTGAGCATGTCAGTGAAGGTTTCCTGAAAGAAGTAGAACTTCGCTGAGACCTATTCATTTACCAGATTTAATCCTCTTAGTGAGCAACATATAGGCAATGACGGGGCTACAAGGGGAAGAAACAGATTACCCAAAGAAGAGAAAACACTTTTGTAGAAAGAGGGAGCATGAAAACAACGAAGGAGCAGAAGTCAGAGCAGATAGAGAGGAAGACAAGGGAAATTGTGGTGTAGGGTGATGGGGGAAAGGAACCCACATTCTGAGTACCGGCCATGAAGGAGCTGGGGTATGTCAAGAAAGCATGTCTTACATCTAAGAAGATTATGCACACTTGAAGTTTGACACAAGGGAGGTCTGTGGAAAATGACATGACTAAGTCTACGTCAGTGTGGGACTCTTTTCCCTTCTTATTTATCCCTATCTTCTAAAAATCAAATATGAGAGGAATATGACTAATTAAAATTCCAGGCAAGTCAGGTATCAGTTAATTGACTTTTTATTGCACTTGCACCATCAATTTTCCATGCTTTTAATGAAATGGAATGTGATTCTCTTTGGAATTTAAATGTGTCTATTCTATTTCAAACTCTATCATCTTCTGTTTCTTCCAAAGATTGCCATCTGTAAAGCTTCTGTAAACATTCTAAAAATAACCAATAATCTGTATCTCATTTTTTTTTCTTGGAGTAAGAAAAAATAAATAGAGCTAATTAGGCTTTCTTCTCAATGAAAGGTGGGGCACTAAGACCAATACTAGGTTTTCGGCACAGTTTTGTTTTGTTTTTGTTTTTAATACTTCTGGTATTAATTAATTTTTATCATTTCATGTAATATTCTGTGTTTCTACAAGATAATACGTAGTAGTGGAAATAATTAAAACTTAAAAGATGAAATGGACATTCCCTCATCTTTATCTTGCTGCACAGTCTGAAAATATCTGAGTATAACAGAACAAATTTGTTTCCCAACTGAATGAAATAAATATTAGTTCAAATAGAATCTATAGAATTTGTTTTTACAAATTTACAGAACTTAAATGTATAAGTTTACAAAGCTCAATTATTTTGCTGAAAACTCATAGCTAAATTGAAGACACTTGGAAAATACAATATAAATAATTTGAGGTCATCATCCTTTAGTTCTAATTTGAGAATTTAGGTCAAGTTGAATAACATTAGAACCCTTTCTGGAAGAGTACTGATAGCTGCCTGTCGAGGAACATTAAAGAACAACTTCATGTGGAGACAGAGGTAAACTTCAGAGTACTAGAGAGTCACTTCTAATCCAGAAATTTACTTCTAATTTTATAATGTCTTCCTTGTTAGTAACCGAATATCATTTATCTTGGCTGAAAGTATCACAAGAAAAAACATTTGCTATTTATTAAATCAGTGTTTACCTAATTAAAAATATTTCCCTTTCTCCATGTCCATTGCATTATAGTTGTAGTTTTACTGTGCTTTGATTACTATTCCCATCAGCAGATAGATAAACTGAATATTGGAAAAAAATTATAATTGTTTTTTTATAATTTTCTATAAAATAGAACTAATATTTTTGTCACCAGGAATAAAACAGAGTGTACTAAAAAAAAAAATTTCCATGTTGATGGGAATGTTCAGAGTTTTCTTCTTGTATTCTTTCATGTGGTAGTCTATGACATACAATAGGAAATATAAGTTTCTATTTTATAATACAGAAAATCATTTATTTCTGTGTGTAGCTCTCCAATTATTCTGTGTCCTCTTTTCAGAAAGATCTGCATTTTTTATTTTCACTTTCCTAGTAACTAGCACAGTACTTCACAACAGCAGGTACACATAAAAGTTTATCAATATCAACTATTTGACAGTCACTATCCCAAGGCTAAAAGATATAAAGTTGAATAAGTTCCCATACCTATACTTGAACAAATATATAGCTCACTGAGATGTACAAACAAGATTATTTTTGTATAACAGAGTTTTGCATACCAGGCCACAAGAGCTTGTCAATGGTGCAATCAATCTTTAAGGTATGACTGGAAAGACTTCCCTTAGCAGAGTATAGTCATGTACAGAGAGGGGAAGTATATATTAAAAAGAATGACTCATTCTGGAAATGCTAGTTTATTAGAAAAAGGGAGGCCAAATGAAGTCTAAACAAAACTATGGTGGTTAGTTCTACTGTCAACTTGGTTAGGCTACAGTTCCAAGTTTAGATATTGCAAAAAAGATGCATTTTTAGATGTAAATAACATGCAATGTGTGTACTGATTAAAGGAAATTGTTCCTCATATTACAGGTAAGCTTTGTTCAATCAGTTGGAGGTCTTAAAAAGATGACTAATGTCCTCTAAGTATCAAGCAATTCCTCCTCCAAGATACCTTCAGACATGGCACCACAACATTCTTCCTGGGTGTCCAGAATGCCAAATTTTGGATATGCCAGACCCCCACAATTGTGTAAGCAAATTTCTTAAAATCTCTCAATAGATAGATGATAAATAGAAAAACTATAGATACATAAAGACAGGGTAATTGTTTCAGGGTCACAACATCATATCTCATCATTCATATATATGATATTATATGTATATGTGTATATGCATATATACACACACAAACACACATAGACACATATAGTCATGTACGTGTATTCCTCTGGATATATGGGATCCAGATGTATGAATTCAACCAACTGCAGACCAAAATATTCAAGAAAAACATAGTGTTTGTACTGAACATGTACAAACTTTTTATTATTCCCTAAACGATAGATAATAGTGTACAACATATTTATATTACATTAGGTATTGCAAGTAATCTAGAGGTGATGTAAAAATCTATGGAGTGTACAGAGGAAAATGCAGCTACTATACTCTTTGATAGGAGGGACTTGAACATGAACAGGTTCCGAATGAGAGCGTCCTGAAACCAATCCCCCATGGAAACCAAGGAGTGACTGTGCATAAATACACACCCATCCACATACTGCATAAACATCTTTTCCATTCAGTTTCTCTGGAAAAGTCCCAGTGTTCTGCTTGATTAGTATCCTCTCCTATATAACTCTTCACTTTCAAATATATCTTAGTTTTGTTGATAAGTTATATGAATAAGGATGACATACAGGAAATGTATTAATGAAGTGGAATATTTAAAACTGCACACTGTGTCTGGAGTAGGAGGGTGGAAATGATGGCTCTAACGGAGATAGATGAGCATGAGTCACAGTTTTCTTGCTTAAGCCTCTGAGCGCATACTTGTGGTTTTCACTAAAATAAGAAATAGGAGAGCAGAGGGAGTTTATGATTCAGTCTGGGAGATATTCAGGTGAAAGCGGAACTTCTAGTGGAGCTCTCCAACAAATCCTAGATGAATGGGAGATATCAAGTGTGTGATATATTTGGAAATCATTAGTATATAACTGATAATTAAATCCAATAGAATGTCATTAATTTATCCACGGAGAACACCTAGAAGGAAAAAAAAAAGGAATAAAAGTCTAGGTCTATAAGAAATACCAGAATTTAAATAAAAATGTAGTCAGAGAGAATCCTGAAATGCTTGGTAAGCTTCCAGAATGACGACAGAAAAAAAATCCAGAAGTGAATTTTTTCTCATGAACCAAGAAAGGCGAGCACATCATCACGAGGGGAAACTTTCAAACTTCAGCAGTTTCAGTCAAGCCTTATTTGACTGTGTTGTTCCATGAGAGTAGGAATCATGATTATAGCAGGGAATTGAGGGGATTACAGAAGGGGAAGTTAAAGATCTAGGTTATCATAGTTTAGAGGGTCCTGATTGTGACTGAGGGCTTTCTCAGGTAGCAAAGTCTTCAACCTTAAAATTGGAACAGTTGCAGGCTAATATGGAGGATTGGTCACCCTACAAAGGAAGTCTTTGTGAATCCATGTAAAAGACAATAAATTTGAAGGAGTTAAAAACATCAGAAAAAAATTAAGATTTTCCTTTTCACTCCCTTCCACCATTCTCCCTGGTTTCACAGTATTTACAGAATATGAGAATGAATCTTCTTCAGTCAATCAGTATGTTTTTAAAGACATTGGTACACTTAGGGTAGAGAAAGATTTTATTTAATTCAAGTAGTGGAGAGCAGTCACTGAATGCACCAGTGCCGTGTAATTTTATGTTGTTTTGCTTTGTTTTTAATGGGGCACTAGTGTTCCAGTTGGCTGTATGGTCTGAGTTGCCAAGGAAGCCTGTAGTGACAGATCAGTTGGAAGGATGGGCCAGCTAACGGGTGAAAGTGCACTACAGGCAGATGGCTGGAGTGACTTAGAGAATGACATAGGATGACAGACCTGAAGGTCATTATACCATTTACTGCAGTTAAACTTTGTATTTGAATTCACATTTAATGATAGTTTTGACAACTTAGAGGAATCCATGTTAATAATCTAGTGTTGTTTCTATTTTCTGTTTCAAATACAGTAAAAAAAAATATTAGGACATTTGCTTAGAGTTTCACATAAAGCATCTGTTAAGAGATAAAAAAAAAAAACATGAGTACTGAATAAATGTTGCAGCATCTGGAACACGTCCATGTGTACCATGAAGATAATAGAAGTTCTCTCACCAGGAGGTGTGAGGGCTGAGAAGTTGTCCCCATAACAAGGTTGGAGAGGACAAGGCCTTTATTTGGGGATATAAATTTTTAACATAGTTAGAGTTATCAGGAATGTAAACCCAACATTTAACTTTTGATGTCACATAGCCTCCAGTCTTACTAATTCTTGGGGGCTAACACAAGGTGTATATCTCAAGTTACATTTAACTACCATTTTCTTTATTAAATACCCAGGTTCCCTCTCATAGAAGCACCCAGCCTCGGATGACTTCACAACCTGTTCTTCTCCAACCAGACTTCAATGCGACCTGGCTTCTAAAAGGGAACTCCAAAGCTGCTTCCCCCACCTTGCCCCTTCTCCTTAAAGTAGTAAGGAGTTCCTAAAATTAGAGGGGGCAATGAGGCCAGAAGTTGACAGGAAGTCAGTATGGATAGGTAATCCAGTCAGGTTGGATCAAGGAGGCCGATTTTGAGTGAGTCTGGGAAGTTGGAGACTGTCCCCTGAGGAATTGAAGTGTTAATTCCTTCATAGCCCTTTCTCTAACCTTACCAAGAACCTGACCTAACCTGTTGCTAAGGTAACCGGTCCCAGGAATTGCCCCTGCCTACAGGGGGGGCTATAAGGTTGTTAATTAATGTGTCCTGGCTGCTGCATCCTGCCCTTCCCTGTTCAGCCCACCTGTTTCCCACCTTTTAGCTATCCCATGGACCATTCCTGGGCCTAGTCATTTAGGCAGGAAGGAGAGAGATAAAGGGGAGAGAGCAGGAGAGCAGAGAAAGCCTAAGACCTATAAAAAGGCATAACCCCCAAGGCACAACACCTCGCTTCTCAGAATACCAGAATACCAGGTATGGCCCCTTTCTCCCTCCTTGGAGAAGTCTATGTTACCCCTTTTAAAATAAACCCTTCTTTATTAAAAAAAAAGATAATAAACAAATATTACTCTCTGACAAATAACCAAACAGACTGAGCAACAAATGTCAAAAACAGGTATCTTGGCAAAGATTGGTTTTAATCTGGGGCTTGACATCATTTTATTCTCAAATCAGAATATTTGTGCTCATGATGTACATTCCCTAGGACTTTTCAAGTTGCAGGAGCATAATCAAGTTGATGTATTTAGGGAAACCATTTAAGTCTGAATGGGGATATAAAGAAGAGAAGAAACTGTTAATGACTGGACAGTTACACCGCAAGAAATTGAAATGCCATTCCAGATAAAACCTAAATTACTGTATCACCATTATGGTGACTCAGCCTCTTTCTGTTCTGCATAGAGCTCATCTCCTCCACCACACTGCTTCTATTTAATCATGGTTCTACTTAGCACTGTCTTTCTTTATGTCTTTCTATATTGCACCACTGTCTGCAGGGTTGCTCTGTATATCTCACATTCAAACATCCCCCATCCCTCATTTAAAAAAAAAAAAGGTTCATATGTATTCATTGAAAAGAGTTCCTGAAGGGGAGAGGTATTGATCACCAATTCATAATTACAGGGAAACTTAGATGCCTACCTTAGGTCCATGGAGATATGATATGCTAAGAAGAGTTGAGTTATGAAGTTCAAACTAAGATGAGCGATAGCCCAAAAAATATTCAAAACTATAATAGTTTTGTTATTTTTTTAAAGAGTCTGTTAAGACTTTAAAGGTGACTCTTACTTCAGGAGAGGGTGTTGTAGTCCATTTCCCTCAGATGTATGCAGACATCAGTTTGAAGACAGACATATATAATGTTGGATACAAGAGGTTAGAGTTATGCTGAGTTTGTACAATACTCAGTCCAGTATTGTACAAATAGAATGGGTCTAGATTAAGGAGTTATTGTGTCTCCATGTGATTTGAAAACCACATCTTGATTAACTGCTTCTTGATTAATTTACTATTTTTTAACACATACGTTACACATCAATATCAGTCATTTTTAGCCCTGTGTTTAATTTCCTTCTTGGAGCATTAAATATTCATAGATAAGTCATTATATGTCCTCCAAACATTCTTTTATTTTTTGCATTTATTTTTTCTGACATTTAGCCAAGAGAACCCAAATAACTATATATAGAGTAAATATATATTAACACATAATACATTAACTATAAATATATTTATGATATTATTAATATATATTAACATATTATTATATATTAACTATATTTAATATGTAGTTATATGTGTTAATAGTTACTGCTGAAAATTAAATGAGAGTGAATATTTTAATTTTTCTGACATGCTTCATTCAATTCTACATATATATTAATATACGTTAATATTATATTAACATATGTAGTTACTCTATATTGATATATAAAGTATACATTAGCCATCTATATAATGCATATATATATGTATATATATACACATATATATACACACATATTTTTTGCCTCAATGTAGTCAATACCACAATTCATACAATCTCTTCTTTCATATGGGTCTACATTTTCACCCATATAAATTCATAATTTCACTCTCTTGGTAATAAAGATTGTAGTGCTGCATGTACGATGTGTTATTATAGCAGTAATGTTACAGGGAAACTTTTGTGCCATATTTTCTGTAGTTTGAACAAGCAAGTTTATTTGAACACTTGATTATATATCCATGCATGAATATAGACTTGTATGTAGTAACTTCTATGATTAAATAGAAAAGATAAATCACTCAGAGCTGGAGACAGAGAAAAATTTTAAAATGGCAATAGTTCATTTCCTCATATTTTATAAATGCATTGTTGGAATGTATCCAGAGTTGGGGGCAAAATTTGGTTTATAAAAAATAATTTATAAAAAATAATTATAAGACATTTATCCCTGCTAACTGAATTTATGAGATGTAATGGAAAATGAAATCATATCAGGAAAGTTAAAATATTTATACTTATTCAATTTTGAGCAAATTTGATTCAAAATTTTAACAATTTATTTTGATTATGATTGGAGAGGGATGCCATTAGCAAGACTGAGTCCAAACTTCATGTTTGAATTAATATCATCTCTGGATTTCCAGTTAATCTTCATAACCTTATCAGGGAAAACATGAGGAGAAAAAAGAATCAGATACTTGGGACTAGAAGTACCTATGTGGGCTATATTATCTGATCCATACCATTATATGTGAGGAGATTCATTACCAGACAGAAAAACATGGCATAACTAAGTGAAATGTTCTAAAGATTGTATTCTTATAAAATTAATGTGTTGAAACCTAATCCCCAATCTGATGACATAAAGATCTGGGGCCTTCAGAAGATAATTTGTGTCCTTATATACGATCAGTGCCCTTATTAAAGAGATCCTATAGAGCAATATTGAATCTTCTGGTATGTGAGGCTATGAAAAGAAATTATGAATCCATGAAGGAAGGGGATCACCCCAAAACCTGACTATACTGGCATCCTAATATTGTACTGTCCATCCTCCAGAACTAGAAGAAATAGGATTTACATTGTTTATAAGCTGAAATAGGGCAATCTGTTATAGCAGCCCAACCAGACCCAAATACAAAGTGTATATGATAAGAACATTTTTAACTGCAGGTAACATAACACCTTTACACACCCTTAAACAAATACAGGATTATTTTTATTCACAAGTATATAGAAAGTTAACTGCTATAATTCATTCAAGGCCTCTGAGTTGCAGAACTGATGCTTCATTGCTCCTGTCAATACAATAGTCTCCAGTAAGAAGGAGGAATGAGAAGGGTCAATAGTATCTCTGTCTAGCAAATGTTTTCTAGAAACACTGATATGTAATTCCACTTACTCTTCATTGGTTGACTGCATCCAAAAGTAGCTAAAATTTAGTTAGAACAAGGAGTTTGGGGAACAGGTTTTGAAGCAGCTGACCAAACAGTGTTTACTAGAACTCAAACATTTTTTTTTCTAGAATTAATAAAACCAATTATTTCTACGAAATAATGCATTGATCATTTTGAAACGGATAATTCTTCTAGGTCCATTTAGTTGTTCTCTAAAATGTCAATGTTGAAAAAATTAAGACAGGCCAACAGAGCATTCAAAGATTGTGATAAAAAGTAATGAATGAAAAATTAAAATTCGCATGCTAGTTTTTCCTGAAGGGAGTTCTGTTACTCAGCTTTTCATCCACCACTGTGAGAAAATACCTAAGAAAATCAATTCAAAGGAGAAAAGGTTTATTTTGACTCATGGTTTGGGAGGTTTCAATCCATGGTTACCTGAGTCGATTGCTTTTATTCCTGTGGTAAGACAGAACATCTTGCGTGGAGCACATGATGGAGCAAAGTTGATCAACTCATGTGTCCAGGAATCAAAGAGAAAGGAGGGGCCAGAGTTCCAATATACCATCAAGGGATGTCCCCAGTGACCTACTTCCTCTAGCTAGGCCCCATGTTCTACAACTTCCACTTCCTCTCAATAGTCCATCAATTTATGAATGCCCCAATGGATTAATCAATTGATGAGGTCAGAGCATTTGTGACCCAATCATTTCCAGAAGTCCTACATTTGAATATCTGTCATTGAGGAACAAGCCTTCAATCCAAGTGCTTTTGGGGGACATTTAAACTTGAAATCATAATAGAACTTAGTAAAAATACATATTAAGTTGTTTCTTTAAAAAAACAAATCAATTTACTAAGCACAGTTTTGAGCAGAGACAAAACAACCTAAATACCTGCAAAGTAAGTAACCCCAGTACTGGGATATAAAGAAACCCACGGAAATGACTTCCTGCTAGGGATTGACTTACATAAATCTACAGAATTTTCTTTAGAAAATTATCAGCCTTAAATGCAAAGTATCATAATCACTAGTCCTGTTACCTGACAGAAAAAGGGCAGTGGCAGCTATAATTTATGGATCATCCATTTGGCTCTAGGAATATATATATAATCTTAATACTCATAGACTGATATTATTGTTCACATTTAAAATAAGATCCAGTGCCCTTCAGATACTTTAACATATTTTATTTCATTTTTATTATATATCATGCATTATTCCTTTGTTATAGCACATTTCTAACATTTGGGATATAGTGAGAAACAAAAGTCTAGAAATACTGAATTAAAACTATTAATCATTTTCAAATAAAGGACACCATAAATTATTATCTTGATAAATGAAAAAATCTGGGCTAAAAGGAAGGACAAACTATTGAACTCTGTACTTACAAATTCACAACTCTCAAACGTACAAATTCTCTTTATCTATCACCCTAAGTTCATTGCAATCCATTCCTTGTCTTCTCCATTTTGTCATCTACTACACTCCCTTCTTCTTCTGAGAATACATTTTCATCCTAATTTCACAGTGTGCATTAAATATCCTTACACATCCTTCAAACTGTCTTTATAGTCACTTTCCCCCTGTATAGACCCTATTCACGAACTCTGCAATTTCTTACACTCTTTTTCTACCTATTAGAATCTCCATCTACCTGACGGATACATAAGATTTAGTTAAAATACTCAGATGTTAAGGTCCTTGGGACCTTACTCCAGTTTTAAGAAAGGCAAAGTGCTGTGAATTTCTTTTGTTCTATAATAAATAATATCACTTAAAAAATAAATGGCAGTCGTAATTTGAAAGAAAGCCCTTAAGTTGTCATTCCATATCTCTTTGTTGATATACTGTATAATTAGGAGTCCGTAAGTGCAATTCCTCAAAGAAAAGCTGGAAATGGAGTTAATATATTTGTCAGTGAGTAATACATAGAGTCTCCGGCTCCCTTGTTTTTAAAAATTAGTCTCTTCTTCACCCAAAAAGTGCAATAGGTGCTGGATCACAAATCAATCATTGAAACTAATGGATCTCTACATGATCCATCCCATGGGAAACTTGGTTTAATTTGCTATGAGACATTTGAACAAGAGACTGTTTTCCAGGGGTAAATAGATGACTTTACCTTTGTGCTATGATTTTGGTTCCCTCTGCAAAATTCATGTGGAAAGTCTCCAATGCACTACTTAAGTAGTACTGTCTTTGGGAAGTAATTAAACCATGAAGGCTCTGTCCTCATGAACGGGATTAACTCTCTTATAGAAGGGCCCACGTTTGAAGGGGTCACTTCTCTGCCTTTCTGCCTTCTGACATGTGAGGACACAGCACTCAGGCACCAAAGAGCAGTCCTTATCAATCACCAATGCAGACACTAAAACTTCCAAGCATGGAGAACTACAATACATAAATTTCTGTTCTTTATAAATGACTCACTCTAAAGTATTTTGTTATAGCACCATAAATAGTCAGGTTACTTGGATTTTTAAATAAATTTAAGTGAAAAACAAAGACAACATTTCAAGCAGTTTTTCAGTTTAATGAGGTCATAGTGTTCATAAAACCTAAACCACATATATTACTTTCCCCTGGAATCAGTTGTGGTCAACAATTGTAGAGTTAGCTATAGGAGAAAAACTAATGAGCAGGTTGTTTTAATTATTTTTTTTTAATTTTTATTGTTGGTTGTTGAAAACATTACATAGTTCTTGACATATCATATTTCACACTTTGATTCAAGTGGGTTATGAATTCCCATTTTTACCCCGTATACAGATTGCAGAATCACATTGGTTACACATCCACTGTTTTACATATTGCCATACTAGTGTCTGTTGTATTCTGCTGCCTTTCCTATCCTCTACTATCCCCC
>NW_025999862.1:7179932-7186289 GCF_001458135.2 Marmota marmota marmota
AATATCAATAGTACATCATCTAGGCACACGTTTTCCTTATTACTACATTTATAGCTAGACTCTATTGTCTACAAATGTTGGTTTCGATTATCGTTTACGAATATAGTCATTAGTTTCATGAAAGGCATACCATTTCTGGTAGCTTGAAGAAAACTGGATTTCAGGTGTAAGATGTTATGTTTATGGGGAAAGGAGTGAGGGTATGGGGTTAATCTACCTTAGTAACTTTGTAGAGCTCTAACCAATAGATGGGTAATTTATGGAAGAATGTATAGATTCAAATTCCTATCTGTATTTATAAGATTACCCTACTTATGAATAGTAAAATTTAGGGGGTAGCAAGTGGGATAGAGGGAGTAAGAGGGAGGAAGACAGATAACAAGGAAAGGGAGAGAAAAAAGAGAGTGGGAAAAAGAAAATACGAGAAAAAATAAAAGGAATAAAAAGGGGAAGGGAGGTGGGGCATATGCAATTCCTCTATAGTATATTATTCTGGTTATTCAGTTGTTAAAGACCTTTTTCATGTACAATTTTTTGGTTTCACATATGTTGAGGTTGCGAAGACCCGAGGGGGAAGGGTAGAGGAGACTGGGTGAATGGCTGAAAAGAGAGAGAGAAGAGAGAAAAAGAAGAAAAAAAGAAAAAAAAATGTCTCTCAGAACTCTGTTTTCATTTCTTCCAGTTGGTGGCATTGTCTATTCCTAGCTTGAGTCTCTGGGTTCAGGATGGTGGTGGTAGTCAGTGTGAGAGGACTTGAGCTTCCACCTGTGGCCTCTCTACTCTTATTCTCTGAGATATAAACCGGGTGCCTGATCCGCTGCAGAACGGCACTGGTAGTCACGCCAGTGAACAGGTTGGTGGGTTTTCAGGGTTGGTGGGATTTTCCAAGATGAGTTCCATCAGTTTTTCTCATAAGGTGTTTGATGAGGTGGGGGTGTTGGGGAAACCTTATGTTTGTCAAGAGCTCAGTCAGGTGACAGCACGGGCGGGCGGCAGGGCCCCTCCTCCAGTTGGAGTGGTCTGTCTACCTCACCGGCAGAAGGCTGGGCTCCTCCAACTGGGGAGGACTGTCTACCACTCCGGCGAGTCGCTGGGCCTGTCCTCCTGGTCGCAGGTCTGCCTACCTTGCAGGCGCGGGCGGCGGCTCTGCCCCTCCTCCAATTGGGGTGATCTGTCTACCATGCCTGCGGGCAGCTGGGCCCATTCTCCCGGTCGGTCGCAGGTCTGCCTCAGGTTGTTTTAATTAAAAGTTTCTTTTCCAATGGAACCATGGGCAACTGTCTAGGCCCCTCGCTCTAACCTTGTCACCACCTCTCAATATGGGTACGGGGTGAGAAATGCAAAAGACAATAGAATAATAAAAACTATTTAAAGTAAACTTGACCTCATCTGTGCACTTCTACCAGAGTACCATTTCAAGTATCAGCTTGAAGGTACATTGGTTAACTAACCCTTCAATTTGTCAAGGCCCAAACTACAGGCAATATCAAAGCCATTTTCTTTATCCCACCAAGACATCTTTGTAAAAACAAAAGACATGTTTCTCACTGCCAGTGGCTCCTTTTGTCTATTTTTTGTTGTTTTCTTTCCAACTCTTTTAAAATTCCTCTCTGATTTTTATGAAGTTCCTTCTGAAAATTTAAAGCTATAACATTTGCCCATATCTTCAAAAACAGAGACCACATTAATGAGATCACTATGCAGATTGGTAAATATAATAGATATAAAGCTATTTTATATATGCACTCTTATTACTTCAGTATTGCTCCAAATAGTCAATATATTCACAGTTATACTATTGGTATATGAAACAAGAAAGTAAAAACTTTGGAAATTGAAATAAACCTTATTGTGATGTATATTATATAAGCAAATACACATATAAAATCTATTCTATAATATAAATAATGTAGTATATTTTCTAATATAACCATGTATATTTTCTAATATACTAGTAACTATATTTGTGTGTGTGTGTGTACATATATGATACCATACCAAAACTAGAACATATCAATTTTATTAATTGCATTATACACTTCTATTATAGAGAACTTAGCATAATGCTTTCTTTCATTTTGAGGTTGTCAAAAAAATGCTCTGGACAGTTTAATAGGAAAGACATTATAAAGACTATTACAATAAAGATCAAGACTATTAAATAAGGGATAGAGGTTAAACTCAATTCCATTGGAAAAATGTCAGGAGAGTTTTTTGGAATGATTTTTGGAATAAGGACATTAGAACATTAGAGAATGGTTTCATCATAGGATTAGACCATTTATATTTGCAAATTGGCTTTAATAGAAGTTGAACTCCTACACTTTCACAGAACCTAGAAGATAGGGCTCTAGCTTCCTTTATGATTACCTGGCTTCCAGGTAATCTTTGTCCTGACAAAGACATTTCCAAGACTGTATAACTGGCAAAAGCAGGGAGAAGATTTACATCTCAAGAGGGGCAAGAGAGAAAATTTACAATTCCAGGTTTTCTAAAGTAAACCTCCCCTTCTTTGAATGTACATAGAGTAGACTTAACTTCTTTTGACTACAAGTACTACCTTATAAAACCCAAAAATCTAATGGATAATGTTGTTACCACAGAAGTCAATATCTTTGAAACAGTTTTACTATTGTTATGTGGAATAAAACCTTGGGGAATTTAGAATGTCTAATTTGATCTAATTAACTCTTTTAATTGGAGCATTTCAGTGTTCACTTAATGATATTTACTGAGGTATCACAAAAAGAGCACAAAATCTCTCAATTTTACATCTGGAAAAAAACCTTAGAAAGATTGAGTCCAACCAGTTCATTTTAAAGTTGAATTAACTGAGACACAAAGACAGTATATATCCTATTCCTTCTATATACAAACACAAAAGCTCTTTCTCTCTCTTTCTTACACACACACATGCATGCACACTAAATATTTTCTTTATTAATATCCATAACCCTAAATTTAAACATAATATTATATCCATTTACATGCTATTATTGTTTTTATGATTAGGATTATATGCTATTTAAAACTAGTATGTTTTACATGGGACAAAAATTAGGGTAAATACTTAATGAAAATGTTCTCTGCATTCTTTCATATAAAGGTTAATTAAATGTTTTAGATTATTCCTCAGTTACAACAACTTATTTGGTATGGAAGGAATAAAATCCCTAATTTATTTCTTTCTCATTCAAATAAAATGAGCTCTGTGACCTACCAATGAGAAATAAAATTCTCAAATTGCTCATTATCAAATACTCTTGTAATGAATCCATGTATTTCTAAATTAATGCATTTTTTAAAATGAGTGCTCATTTAAAATTTTAGGCAACAAGACAGTCTTTATAAGTAGTTTTTAACAGAGAATCCATCTCTTCAAATAGCACTGAATAGCTGCTAAGTCTTTTAGATTTTGTCAAAATGAAAACTGAGCCATATTTTCTTGATTAAAACAAATATTATGGTTTGAAGGTTTCTGTCTTCACAAAATTCATATGTGCAATTCTACCAGCTAATGTGATCATATTGAGATGGAAGCTTTGAGAGAGAATCAGGTCATGAATGCAAAGACCTCATGAATGGGGTTAGTGTAGTTATAAGAGATGTGAGAGTGTGCTTGTTCTTCCTGCTGTCTGTCAAGTGAGGATACCAGAAGAAAATGGCCACCTGCAAGTCAAAAGTGCCCTTACCAGTTTCTGATTCAGGTAGTATCTCAATCTTATAATGGTTGAAAATAATTGCTAAGACACCCATACTACGAGAATTTGTGACGGCAGCCCAAACTGACTAGGAAAACAGGTTAAATGGTTATGAATTGTCTGTAGTTTCATCATCTTTAAAGTCCCCATTTGTGCCTCCTTTATAGTCAGTATTTCCCATTCTACCAACCCAGACAACCACTGACCTGTTTCTTGTCCCTAGGATTTCACCTTTTCAGAATGATAAGTTAATGGAGCATGCAACATGCTTTTTGGGTCTCATCTCTTTCACTGAGAAAAATGCATTCAAGATTAATCCATGTAGTTGGGCACAGTGGTGCCTACCTATAATCCCAGCAGCTTGGCGGGGGGGGGGGGCTGAGCCACAAGGATCTCAGATTAGAAGCCAGCCTCAGCAACTTAGTGGGACTATAAGCAACCTAGTGAGACCCGGTCTCAAAATTAAAATTCTTTTAAAAAGGGAAGCTGGAAATGTGGCTTAGTGGTTAAGCATCCCTGGGTTTAATCCCTGGTACCCCCAAAAATAATAGATTAATCTATGTGGTTGGATGAATCAGTACTTGAGGGTTTTTTGTTTGTTTGTTAATTTCAGTTTGAGATTTTTGCTAAATTTCATAGTGTTATTGCACTGTATTGAGGAACCACAGTTTATTCATGTAATCAAAAATAACTGAAACGGAAACAGACCTCAACAGATCAGCAAGCTATCTTTATATTAAGCAGCAGTGGAATGGCACATTTTCAGGGGAGAAAATGGCAACTGGTTACAAGAGGGGTCTGCTTTTTATAGGTTTTAATGAGAGTTAATCATAAAGATCAAGAAATTAGTTGTGCAGGTTTGAAGCCTAAATCAGGAAAACAGTTGTAAAAGTTCAGAACTCATTGCTACCAGCATGAAACTCTAGAGCCCAGAGCCCATTGTTTGCCTTCTCCACCCAGGACTCATTGTTACTGGGAAAGGATGAAGTCCAGAGCCCAGAGCCCATCTTTAGCCTCTTTTTCCCTGGGTGTTTTTATTCCAGATCCTTCAATTCATGCACCTGTTGAAGAGCATGCCAGTTGCTTCTGGATTTGATTGATTGTTAATAGAGCTGTCCTAAACACCTTAATAAAAGACTTAATGTGAATTTAAGTTCAGGATTTCTATGTAGTATGATAAGAATATGTTCAAATTAATAAGAAACTGCCACACTGTGTTTCAAAGTGATGGTACCATTTTCCATCCCTACTAACAATAAATGAGAATTTCTTTTGTTCCAGATACTTGCTAGAATTTACTATTTTCCAGTTTTAAAGAAATTTCAGGCATCCTAATAGTTGTACAGTGATGATTCTGAACATTATTTTGTGTGTTTACCTGTTATACATATATCTTGCTTAGTATGATATCGATGCAGCTATTTTGCTTATTTTACTTAGAAATATTTACTTTCAGTTTGGGGTGTGTCTTTTTTATTTTTCATTTCACACAGAGCAGAAGTGTTTAGTGTTGACAAAGTACAATTTTTTACTTCTTCCTTTACAGATTGATTTTGATATTTTGTCTAAAACCTCAGTCAAAGCCAAAGTCACTCAGATTTTTCATTATATGTTCTTCAAAATGTTTTATAGTTTTAACTTTTATATTTGAGCCGATGATCCATTTTATTTTAAAATTTATACATATAGTCTATGTCAAAGGCCTCATTTTACACAGGGAATCTAATACTTTCTGGACCATTTATTGAAAAGACTATCTTTTCTATTTCTATAGTATTTTCTGTGTCTCTCTACTTTGCCTTTCCCCAAGTTGTAGGGACAAGCCTCGTACTTGTTCCTTCATCAGATGTATTCTCAGAGTTTTCCTGATCCTCAGACTTGGGCAGGTCTTATAGCCCAGGTCTTGAGTTTGAACATTTTCCCCCCCAATTTTCACCTCTCTCTTTAATTTGGGATCCAAACACTTCATTATGTCTCTGGTAGGAGCTGAGTAGGAAAGCGTTTCTTTTACTACCCTAAACTATAATAAGGAGTATTATACATTTGTTCTGAATTAGAACAAATCCCAAGCCAAAAAAAGGTACCCTTCTTCCTGTTTAATTAAGAATTTTGACTTATTTTAAAGCAGTAGGGTAGGGAGAAGCTGTTGCCTGAAAGTAGAAGAGATCCCTGGCTTTCTCTTGAGCCAGATGGATTTTTCCTGCCCCTTCCCTAAAGTGAGTACCTCAAATTCTTAAAGCATACTTAGCAGTAATCACTGTGACATCTGGAAAATTCTAATGTATTAGGGGCTTCTTGTATTATGCAAGTTTTAATTTTATTTCTTTTTTTTTTTTTTGGAGGGTACCATGTGATATTTCTTTTTTTTATTTCTTTTTTAATTTTTTTTATTTATTTATTTATATATTTTTTTTTATTGGATGTTCAAAACATTACACAGCTCATGACATATCATCTTCCATACATTTGATTCAAGTGGGTTATGAACTCCCATTTTTTACCCCAAATACAAGTTGCAGAATCACATCGGTTACACATCCACATTTTTACATAATACCATATTAGTGACTGTTGTATTCTGCTACCTTTCCTATCCCCTACTATCCCCCCTCCCCTTCCCTCTCATCTTCCCTCTCTACCCCATCTGCTGTTGTTT
>NW_025999862.1:7191393-7193552 GCF_001458135.2 Marmota marmota marmota
CTTGTAGAACCCGGTAGGCAGTGGCCTCGTGGCTAAGAGCCGGGCGGGCGGGGTGGCCGATCACCGAGCGAGCGGGGCCGCCAGGAGAGCCAGGATGGCGGGAGCCGTCTGCCGGGCCAGGCGGGGACCCTTCTCGCTGCCCCGGGCCGCCGGGGGCCGCTTGCAGAGCCGGTTGGGCGGTGGCTGCGGGATTGGACCTCTGCGCCCGCGTGGCCGGCCAAGATTCACTTGTCTGGGGCCAACTGTCACCTCTAATATAACTTACTACTTCCTGGCAGGTCTCCTTTCAGCGGAATTTTGCTAGAAGTTCCTCAGTAGGTAGAATGTAGCTGTTTTAATGGGTGTTTCTGATCCGGTTAATGTGGAGATACTGAAAGTGCTGCTTCCTTGCTGGCCGCCATGTTGGATCCGTCTTAATTTTATTTCTAAGAAAAGAAAATGTCTTACCCTACCTCTGTCAATATAGACTCAACACTACCAAATAAAAACTGTCACTCGTGGATAAATATGATAGGTGGTCGGCCAATGAAACAGAACTTTATCACATTCATTTAAACTGTGTCAAATTTGTACAACAATGTCTTTGATGTTTTTGATAATGATTCAGTGATCAGTCAACTGGTTAACTAATATCTTTATTTTCCCTGCTATGGATATATTTGGTAGGAAGGATAAATTAAAATCCTATTCTATGAACCAAGTAGCAGGTGGAATTACATAGAAAATTATGAATTGTAAGTTGTATAACATAGATACTTTACATTTCATTTATTATTTGATCCTAACTACAATTAAGATCAACAATGGGTTTTCCTATAGATAGCAGTGAATTTTATTCTAATAAATAGTTTTAAAATCTTCACTAACTTGTAATATAACTCAAAGTTGAACAAGAAAAGATTTTAAAAATGTATTCTATATGGCTTGTTCAGAATAAATTTATTAGTGTTTTTAAACTAATTTACCAGCAGTTTTAGAGCATTTATTATTTCATTAGCAGTGCTTTATCACAGGGGAGAAGTCATAAATAAGACTGAAATATTAGCCCACATGATTAATATGTGAATTCTTAAAAACACATAAATACAAGTGTTATAGAAATTAAATGAGTTTTCCAGGTCTCAGGGTAGGGATTTAAAGCTTTTGATCTCTAAATTATCATTATCCTTCTACTTTTACTACTCATGTTTATTATAACTCATCCTCTTTCCTGTCTGAAATAACAATAGTATAATGCTCCTAACTAATTCTACTTCAAAGGTATACTCTATCTTCTCCTCACTGTTATTTTCTATACTTTATCTTTTCCTCACTTTTGTATTCCTTACTCGGATTCACACATGCACATACATACTCAAAGAACTTTCATGTCTTCTGTTCCAATGAAAGGTAACTATCAAGAAGTACTAGATAGGGGGATCCAACATGGCGGCGAGAGGGGAGGCAGCGCTTTCAGTACCTCCTCAACAACGGGGTCAGAGAGACGCATGGATACGCTTAGATTCGACCTGCTGAGAAACTCCTAGCAAAATTCCACTAAAGAGAGACCGCCCGGGAATCGGTAGGATTTTTGGAGGTGACAGTTTGCGCTAGATGAGTGAATCTCCACCACGCAACGCAGAGGTCCAGACCCGCCAGCCGCTGCCCGAGCGACTCGGCGACTGTCGGCTGCCTGCACCCGGCCCCCGCGTTGGGGCGGATAGCCTCCGAGGCGCAGCGCAGCAGGAGCGGTGCAGGGACTCTAGGAAGAGGTCTCTCGCCAAGCCTTCATGAAATAGCGAACCGGGAGCTGAAACCAACCAGAGACAGACCAGTCCCACCCCTCCCTTCGGACACTCCGGCAAGGAGCCTGGGGCCCGCCATAGCAGAGAGGTGACATCACCAGAGTTCCGCCGACAGAATTCCTTCCCAGGGGAATCCACGTTAGCAGGTGTGTGACTCCCACCCCCTCCAGATACAAGCAGCCAGGAAACCTCGGGAATCTCTCCGGGGACGTGTCTGTAGGGAAGCAGAGGGGATTCCAGATCCACACCTCCCCTTAACACCAGCGGCGACACCCAAGATCTTAGCCGCCAGTTTCTGGGGGCGTGCCCACCAAAGGGGTCTGGAAAAATTAAACTGTTGGTTCCCAGATCACCCCACCACAGCACTGGGGCTTA
>NW_025999862.1:7196760-7200721 GCF_001458135.2 Marmota marmota marmota
AGATTATGCTAAGTGAAGCTAGCCAATCCCTAAAAAACAAATGCCAAATGTCTTCTTTGATATAAGGAGAGTAACTAAGAACAGAGTAGGGACGAAGAGCATGAGAAGAAGATTAACATTAAACAGAGATGAGAGGTGGGAGGGGGGATAGTAGAGGATAGGAAAGGTAGCAGAACACGACAGTCACTAGTATGACAATATGTAAATCAATGGATGTGTAATTGATGTGATTCTGCAATCTGTATATGGGCTAAAAATGGGAGTTCATAACCCACTTGAAGCAAAGTGTGAAAGATGATATATCAAGAACTATGTAATGTTTTGAACAACCAACAATAAAAAAAAGAAGTACTAGATAAGCTTAATAAACATTCTTTTCAAATTCTCAAACACTTTTGGAGTAGGATTGTGTAAAAGGAAGCTCCCTTAACAAAGCAGCATAGGAGAGAATGTACCTGAGCATGCAGTACCTTAGGGAATGATCTTTTTTATTACATGAAATTAATGTAGTAAATTCTGCTTCCATTAAAATGTAGCAAGTTGCAGCTAGGGATGGTGGCACACACCTGTAATTCCAGCAACTCAGGAGGCCAAGGCAGGAGGATTAAAGTTTGAGGTCAGTCTCAGAAACTTAGTAAGACCATGTCTCAAGATAAAAAGTTTAAAAAGGCTGGGTGTATAAGCACCCTGGAGTTCAATCCACAGTACCAAAATAAATAAATAAATAAATAAGAAAGTTATTAAGGAATACCACTTCTCCCTTACAACAACTACACATGCATCCCAGATAGAGCATTAATTTCCAGGATATATAAAGAACTCAAAAAAACTGAACATCAAAAAACAAATAACCCAAGCAATAAATGGGCTAAGAAACTGAACAGACACCTCATAAAAAAGACATAAAATTGATCAACAGATATATGAAAAAGTGTTCAACATCTCTAGCAATTAGAGAAATGCAAATCAAAACCACTCTAAGATTTCACCTTACCCCAGTCATCATGGCAGTTATCAGGAATATAAGCAACAATAAATGTTGGTGAGGATATGGGGAAAAAGGTATACTTTTACATTGTGGGATGGACTGCAAATTGATGCAATCACTATGGAAAGTAGTACAGAGATTCCTCAGAAAACTTGGAATGGAACCACCATTTGACCCAATTATCCCATTTCTTGGTTTATACCCAAAGGATTTAAAATCAGTATACTATAGTGAGGCAACCACATCATCCACATCATTGTTTATAGCAGCTCAATTCATAATAGCCAAACTATGGAACAAACCTAGATGCCATTCAACATATGAATGGATAAAGAAATTGTGGTATATATACACAATGGAATATTACTCAGCCTTAAAGAAGGCCAAAATTATGGCATTTGCAGGTAAATGGATGGAGCTGAAGAATATTATGCTAAGTGAAATAAGCAAATCTCAAAGAACCAAAGTCCAAATGTTTTCTCTGATATGTGGATGCTAAATCACAATAAAGGAGGGGGGACCCAGGGAAGAATTGAGGTACTTTGGATTAAACAGAGGGAATGCAGAGAGGGGAGATGACATAGGGGTAGGAGTGATAGTAGACTGAATCAGACATTATTACCCTCTATGCATATCTGATTACACAACCTGTGTATCTATATCATGTACAACCAGAAGAATGAGACATATACTCCATTTATGTATGATGTGTCAAAATGCATTCTACTCTCATATTAACTAATTAAAACAATTACAGAACAAATAAAAAAATCACAAATTTTCTTGAATCCATTAAAAAGCTAAGGTTTCACATCAACCAGGAGAACTGAGTTCTAAAGAATGACAAGCTGCTCTAAGAGGAATTGAAGACCTGCATAGTAGTTCACGATTTGGAAGAGTATCAAAAAGGTGGATGCCATATAAAAGAGTCAAAAGAAATCAGCTAAAAAGACAGCAAATGATTACAGTTTTGACCAGCATGCATGCCAGTTTAGAAGAGACTCTGTACTCAGACACAAGGGCAGTTGACAGTAGCTTGCAAAATCTTTTCCACAGGCCTCCATTGGATGCTCATGAGAAAGACTGAGGGCAAAAATAGGCTAAAGAAAATCCTTCTTGGTGACACAGGTATGTGGAGGTTACTGACCGCACCAAGAGACCAGAAAAAAAAAATAGTCACCACATCCAAAAATTTTTCTTTGGTATTAAAGAAAGCCTTTAACTGCTGAGGGAAGAGCAGGAAACACTGGCTCTCAAGAGTCCAAGATCGGACTACTTTTTTGGAGGCAGAGGTAAAAGGAGGTTCATCTGCCTCAAGGCCAGGGTGGGGAAACAGACTTAAGACTCCATCTGGGGAGTGGCAGCAAGCCTTACCCCATAAAAGACACATTACATATACAGGGCCCAGATCAGTTTAAGCCTCATTGGCTTCCTTCCTTCTTTCTCTCTCTCTTTCTCCTTCCTGATGGCTTTTGTACTTCATTATTTTTGGAACTTCCCAACAATTCTCTCCTCAAATATTTCTTTGATCTATTTTTTTTCCACATCTCTTTTCAGAACTATACTTTCACTTTTAGAACTATACTATACTTTTAGAATCTCTGTTCTATTTCATCTTCTTTTCTTTTTGTGGTCCTCTGTGGATAATTCCTATTAACCTGTGCTGTGTGTGCTGGCCATTTATCAGTCTTAACTTCTAGTACATAATAGTTTTCATATCATTCCTGAAATTCCTCACCTGGCATGAACATTGTCCAACTTTTTATGTAAATGAACATATTAGTAATTGTTATTTTACAGTCTGTGTCTCATAGCTCCAATATCTATGTTATCTCTAAGCCTCATCTGTTGATTTCTTTTTCCTCTTGACAAGCTTTTAAATTTTGAGGCTTATTTTGCTTTTTAGATTTCTTATAAATTATTATTGAATGTCAGTTATGATAGAACAAGCATAGAAAAAGTTACATAGTTTTGTGGAAATGGACACACATTTTCATTTATAGCTCTTCAATGTGAGTTAATTCAGTTTAATCAGTAAATGTTTTCTTGTTGCTAGCATCACCTTTAGCATACTGAAACTTTATGCTTCTCCAGCAGTAGATTGATATTACATATTACTATCTAAGGCACAGATTATTTAGAAGTAGAGGAAAAAGTTTCATGAACAGACAATTTATTGAAGGGTGCTCTCAGAAGAAGGGAATGAGTAAACCAGGGCTAATGTCAGAAGGTTTCAAGATAAATTTAGAGTAAGTATGATCCTAAGGGAGAATCCTGAATGTGAATTCCATGACAGAGCTTATCTTACCTAAAGATAAAGAGGCCAAACAGTTATCCTTTTGACTGATTAAGTCACTAGCTAGTGGTCACCCCGTAGAAAGTAGGTACAGCTTCCCAGGCTTCTAGCATTATAGATTTCCAATTGCTGTGGTCAAGTCATTGTCATGGGGAATGTTTGAATGAGATCTGCCAAGTAACTGGAATCTAGGCAGTTCAGCCAATGCATCTGATATAGCAACATTCTAACCAAAGCTTGTATTTAGTTATTCCAATAAAGTCAAAGATGTCAGTTTATAGTTAGGAAAATAATATGTTCAAAAAAGGAGCTAGAAGTAGAAGAATTAGGAAATATTTTTAGTAAGTGACTTAACAGCAGCATACATTAAGTGTAAACTGCAATTATAAGTAGTAAGCAGTTTTCCCACACTAGCTCAAGATGTTCAAAATTTCCTGTTTACACTTTTTGCCATAAATTCCATTTATGTAATACTTACATTATGCCTATAAATGGCAAACTAAAATTGAATAGATGGCATCGCATTAGCACAAGAACACTAGATACAGAGTCAAGATTCATGAATTCTAGTTTAGAAATGACAACTCTTTGAATTTGGGGTAGTCATTTCTCTTAGTCATGGTATTTTTGTTTTGTTTTTATCTGTAAAAGGCAGATAAGGAAGACAACACATAATT
>NW_025999862.1:7200911-7218866 GCF_001458135.2 Marmota marmota marmota
AAAAAAAAATATATATATATATATATTATTTAGTTGTAGTTGTACACAATATCTTTATTTATTTATTTATTTTTATGTGGTGCTGAGGATAGAACCCAGTGTCTTGCACATGCTAGGCAAATACTCTACTGCTGAGCCACAACCTCAGCCCTGATAACACATAATTTTAAGATTCAATTTTACTCAGAGAAATTTTATTAACTTTAAGAATGCACAGTGTGTGCCTTTTCTTTATTGTTAACAGAAAAATGATATTCTTAAATGTAGATTCTTCCTCATGCAAATTAAAGTGACTTGAAATTGGATAATGTGAAATCCCAAAATATGCTTAAGAAAATTAATTTACGCCTGCATTTTTAAGCTTCATGCTCATATCTTCTTGGAATATAAAATATTTTAAAAATGTATATATAAATATAAATATTGATATGGATATATACAAAAATGCATTAATATACACAAATATTTTTGGAAGATAAAAATAAAATGGTCCTGAAAAAAAAAGAAAAACAAATGAGTACAAACTACAAATTAGGAAATATCTGAGGAAAAGGAATGACTAAGGAGATTAGGTTAGATGCTTTTTTTAGCATGCTGTTTTATTTTTAACTGAAAAACTAACAGAAGCACAAGTTCAGAAATTTGCAAAAAAATCATATAATTTAGAGAAGGGTCTTAGTATCTCTTTTAATTTTCATAATTTTATAAATGAGAACAGTAAAATGCGAAGTGTTGGCTATAGGATCAGTAGGAACTCTAATGAGAATTAGAAATGCTATTTTAGACTCTGTTATGTTTTTTCAGAAAATTTGTGTGGTTGTACTATTAACTACCATGGATTTCTTTAGCAATAAATAGAGTCACTCTGGATAACCTGCATACCATTTGATTACTTTCAACATTTACATGTCCTCTAGTTCGTGAGTAGGAGTTATACAAATGTATTCTTTTGATTATCTATTAATGGTAAACATGGGAAAGAACAAAGAACAAACTCTGATTAATGATGGAGAGGAATAACATAATTTAATAGTGAATTGTATGTGATCAGAGGAAAATATATCTAATCAAATAATCCACAGTGGATTTAGCTAATACTTGATTATTGTATATTTCAGTGTTACTGAGTAAGTGAATTTCAAATCTTTGCATCATAGGAGATGTTATATGTTTGAGTTGAAAGAAATTATAGTTTTAAAATTCATAAAATCCCCAGAAGGCATTAGTCTCTAACACAATGTTGGGAAAAAAATCACTTGGGCATACACACATTTTTCATATTACTTAAAAAGTTCTTATCATATGGTATGAGGTGTGAATTCTCATGATTGTGGAATAAGACAAATGGGTAGATATAATTGAATAAAACAATAAATGGACAGTTTTTTGATTCATAAATGCTTCCTTTCTCTAAATGCATTAAGAAGTCATGTAATATACCAATAAAATATCCAGACACTTCAGCTCAGACAGTTGCATGCAGGTGTTTTATGCTATTCTGTATTCCAAAATCTCAGTTTTCTAAAATGGAGATAAGCATCAATAAGAAAGAAGGTTAGAGATTTAGTCAAGTCCAGTGTTATGTATGATAATAAAAAATGCACTTTGTGATTCTTTTTCCCACATTAATACCATAGAAAACTTTCTGAAAGAAAAAAGTATAATGAGATCTGCTTTGGTTTATGTTATATATATAGCATCAATAGATTATTATCCTTGTATTAGGGTTCTCTAGAGGAAAGTATAATTATAAAAAAGGGGACTTATTAGGTTGGCTTATCTGACTAGAAGCTGGATAGAACACACGTGAAGGCTGGAGAGCTGGAAGAACCAGTAGCCACACAGTCCAAGAGGCCCATGCATAGGAAGGGTCTCCATTTCAGTTGTCTATCCCACATGCCAGTCATTCCTAGACACACCATCACTGACATACCCATAATCCTCATAATCCTTAGCATCTCTTAATCTAATCAAGTTGACAATTCAAATTGACCATTATAATCCTCAATCTTAAAATAGCCTACTAAAGAAGTATTTTTTTCTTTTCTGGTTTTATTTTATTTATTTATTTAGTTTACTTTGTGTTTCTACTATGAAAGAGTGACTATGGAAATCATACCTCAGCATCAATTCATGCTATAGTAATTTTAATTAAAAATGGTTGACACATAATCATCATACCTATTTATGGTGTACAGTCTAATATGTGAACACATGTTTACAATGTATAATGATCAGATTAGTGTAATTGGTATATCCATCATGTCCATTGGCACAGATGTCTATTTTTTTTTCTGGGAATGTTTAAAATTATCTCAGTTCTTTTGAAATATACAGTTAACTGCTGTCAAATGTAGTTATTCTACCTTGCTACGGAACATTGGAGGTTATTTTTCTTATCCAACTGCAACTTCCTACCAATTAACCATCATTTCTTTCCCTTGATCTCTGACAATCCTCAGTCTGTGGTTATCACTATTCTAACCTCTACTTCTATGAGATATACTATTTTAGCTTTCATAGGTAAATGAGAACATGAGATGTTTGTCTTTCTGTGTCTGACTTGTTCACCTAATATAATGTCCTCTAGTTTCATCTATGTTGACACATATGACCATATTCCATTTTTTATGGATGAATAAACATACAATTTTTCAAATTGAAAATATTGTTATAATAAGATAGGTTATTGTGTGTGTGTGTGTGTGTGTGTGTGTGTTTGTGTGTGTGTGTGGTGCTGGGGATTGAACTCAGGGCCTTGTGCATGTGAGACAAACACTCTACCAACTGACCTGTATCCCTAGCCTGTAAGATAGTATTTTAACTTTACATTTAACAAAGCAATTTCCTAATCATAAAGCAGTAAAAAAAAAATTGCATATTCAAAAGATAAGTTTGACATATAAATTGGTCTAGGAATAGAATTGGAATCTAAAGAACAAATGAAATCTCATTAGAGCTTTAACCATAACCATAATTATGAACATGTTGTTATTACTATGTCAAGAATGTTTCAGGAAAAATAATATTTTGTCATGTATACACTTCATTAATGTATCCATCTTTTCTTGTTTATTTGTATGTTTTACAATCTCAGTCTTCTCATGACCAAACATTTGATTTCTGAATTTTCTGTGAGTAAACTGAGTAGTCAAAAGTCTTACTAAAACCGACATTTGGAGCCCATTACCAATAGTTGCCAAGTCACTGTATGCTGTACTGAAGCACAGGAATCTACTCTATATGCAAATGGTTAGATGCATCCAGTCAGTTTTTAAGTATCTTATTTTTTACAGTAAAATGAGAGTCAAAGATCAATTCCTTATATGAAAGACAGGAAAAAAAAAAACACAAACAAACAGGAAAGTGGCAAAAAAAGATTTAAAATAAAAGCAATACTAAGAATGGACGAAGACTTGAAATCAAAGTCATCAGGAAGTTAAGGGTAAGATAACACATCCATGAAATTAAAACAAATCTTTAAAAATTTCATTCAGATAATAAATTTATAATGAAAACTTTAGTAGACAAGAAGATGAAAGAACTCTTTAAGAAAGAGAGAAAGATAAAATGATGGAGTGGAGAGAAAAGGAGAAAATTAAAAGAATATCTAGGAAATCCAAAATCAAATAATAAAACTAACAGAACTGTAAAATTGAGGACAAGAAGGCAAAGAAATGTAAAATTGAGGATATGAAGGCAAAGAATTCTAAACAAAAAATTTATGCACACTGTACAAAATTAAAGCACATGAGTTTCCATATGGGAAATGTCCAGTAAAGTGGATGAAAAGGCTTATTATTGTGAAACTTCAGGTCACTTGTGTCTAAAAGGAGAATCTATATACTTCCATAGATGAGATATAAAAATAAAATACTATAAAGAGCAAATTGGAATCAAAATATCAGTTTCCTCAAACAGCCAAAATAGAAGCTTGAGTGCCATACAGCAATGTTTGAAAATTTAATGAAAATTACATCCTATGAAGAATTTTATACCTACCCAAATAATCAAAAGTATCAAGACATTCTTATATATGTAAGCTCATAGTTGTTATTAAGCAAACGTTCATTTTTAGAAACCACAAAAAAACTCATGTTACAAAAATGAGAGAATATATCAAGGAAAAGGAAGTTGTGGGAATCAGAAAACAGAATATCCAACACAAAAAGATGCCTTATAGGATGATAGATAAGATAGATTACAGAACAGCAACTGTATCAAGTCCTAGAGAATGATTACTCAAAAAACAGAAACTCTTGTAGAGATATTTACAAGAAAAAAATTAATAAAAAATAAAATTATAAATCATCTCATGAATTTGAAAATATTGAGAGAAAACATTTTTGAGTGAGAAAAAAACTAGAACAAAAATGTGAGCAATTATCATTCCCAAGAAGTAGAATGCATGTCACTCATCTATAATGTCATAATAAAATAATTGAAAATAGATCAAATACAAATTAAAATATATTGATTATCATAGAGCAAACTTATAACCTTCCATGTTTAAGATCATCATGTCATAATTAATAATAAAAATCCATTCAAATATAAACAAGTTTTTGAGAAAACTGTATATAAATATTTAAAATTAAAATAGGAAGTGGTTGCGTCTGAGAGACAGAGCTCACATATTTTCCTTCTTTTATTCTAATACATTCAGTTGACATAACCAATAATATCTTAATATAATATAAAACATTTGAAAATTCATTTTTTAATGCCAGTTCTCAAGGGCCTTACACAATTACTCAGAATCCACATAATGTGGTAGCTATTTAGTCTTCACTGAAGTTGATGGAAAGAGCCTTTTAAATAACAGCCAACAGTAAGCAGGAACTATAGTAGGTGTAGTGCCTATCATACCTATGCTGCACACTTGAATATTAACACAGAAATAGGTCTCTGGACCTCACCTCAACTCCTAGTCTTGCTTTGTCTAAATGCTTTATTAAAAAAGCCATAATCATAATATTACTCATATTTAGTCAGTGAATGAGTCATCCTATAAATTCTGGTTCTTTACTGGACACTTTATATTGTGTTCTTTCCATAGCTAAAAATTCTCTATGTATCATTTCTTTCATTAATTCTCCCTACAGCTATCTGGAAAAACAGTATGTTGTCCTCTTTGGATGTGAGGATGTATCATTGCTTTTTCCCTTACTCTAACCTCATTAAAACACTTTATCCTTCCTCTTGAAAGATATGACACAATTATACTATAAATTACATGAATGTGCAACAGTTAAATGCTTTGATATATTTCTGTTCTTTCTCTTTTTTCTTTCTATCATGACTGCCATCTTGGACTATAGCTTTTTAAAGGATCGGGGCCAAATTTGCATTCAGAACATGGTCAAGACCCCCTGTGGAAGAATCTTTAATATATATGTTGACTCTTGATGTGACCAAGTCAGCGAGACATTGCCTGATCCATGTATTTTTTCACAAATTATTTTCTATCAATGTTACCTTATTATATTGCTTGCCCTTTTCAATAGAGATAAAAGTTTGTTGAACATTCCTTAATATAGGCAAACTGATGGTTAAGAAAGGACAATGCCAGGTAGAAAGTCTTGGTATATCTGATAGATAGTTTTATATATTTCTGGCAATAAAATTAAATAATTTTATCATTTACTACAGTTTTTTTTTTAAATACTGTGCTTTTCTATCTTTTTTCTATTTGATTGGGTACATGTAAATATACTCAATGACAAGGTGTTTCCAATGATTATTAGAAAAATTTTATAACAAAAATAATTGACAAAATAATTATAACTTAAATCCAATCCACTGAGTTGTAAGCCTTTTGTTATTCTGTCATCGTTTTATTCTAATATTAGACTCATGCTTCATATTTGTTGAAATGTGAGGAACACACAAAATACAAAAAGGCAATCAAATGGAATCTAGATGATTAATAGAATGTAAGGCTTTTTATCAGACTAACTTGACTGGATTATAAAACATCACGAATAGACAATTGCATGACATATGAAAAAAGATGATTATCAGGCCAGAGAAATATTAAAGATAATTCTGAATATTTTGACCTTTGCACAGCCATAAAAATAAAAGCAGCCATGAACATTTTCTTTGTTCCAAAATTGAGTATATATCATCCAAGATGTCTATCATCTCATGCTTTTAAATTTCTATAAAAAGAATCATGTCAGAAAGGATTAAAGGTATAAGCAAAGACAGGTAAATCCAAATTTTGACTAAATGAAAAATTTTATTAGAAAATATAAAAATGGAGAGCTATTGAGAATGTTTTAAGCTGCTTTATAAAAGAATATATTAAAGATGTTAATCATGCACAAATTTGTTCTCACTTTATTTTTTTAAACTACTTTTTAGTTGTCAATGTACCTTTATTTCATTTATTTATATGCAGGGCTGAGAATCAACCCCATGCCTCACACATGTTACGCAAGCGCTCTGCCACTGAGCCACAACCTTAGCCCCTTGCTCTCATCTTAAAAGAAAAAAATGAAATGATCCTTCTTGACCATTTTGTTCACACTTGTTATTTTTCAGAGAATGTACTAGAAACTGAAAATTAATAAGTATTTTTTCCAGAAGTTGCACAGTAATTTAGCACGGCAGAACACAATTTAACTAGGTTCCTATTTCAACTAATACTTGTTTCTTTCTACCATGCTTGCTTCTTAAAAAATTTGAGCATTTTATGTGGATTTATGTTTTTAAAGGACATAGAGACCATTGTACCTTATAGTTCTTCTTTTAAATATTTGTTAATTAGAACTGTCACTATATGCTGTGTCATTCCTAATATTATTCCATAGTTATGGATTAAAAGAGATAAGATGTGAATTTACAGACTACATTTAATGGGAGATAAAAGCATGCAAGAATGAAATACATTATAAAATTTGTATCTTAGATAAAAAACATTACATTATAATATTTTTATTCTTTTCAGGCCTAACAATCATGAACAGGGGAGTATAGGAGAAGGAATAGTTAGAGAGACTCAAGTACAACTTCACCAAAGAAAGTAAGATCATTGCACCAAAAGAACAGATGAGTAGGAGAGAGAGTGCAATTGAGATCTACATGAGATCTATGTATTCCACCACATCAACTTGAGTGGCCATGGATTAGGCTAGTGATACATCAGAATTTAAAGAGGTTTTAATACCATGCATAATAATATAGACTTTTATCTGAGGGCAAGGGGGACAACTAAATAATGCTGAGAGATGAAAATCATATTTGATCACACCTGTGACAGAATTAGGCAAGACTGAAGGGAGATGACAGAATAAAAGTAAAATTGGGATGAAAAGACTATTCAAACTTTATAAACAAGGTGTCGTAAACATGCAAACTCCTCAGGACTCACTAGTTAGGATGTGGTAAAAGAAGCAGAAATTTAAAGATTGTGCAAGAAAGGTTAACCCTGAATTGAATTTTTGTGTTGGCAGTAAAGAGACTACCAACTTTTAATGTTTGCAAGTAAGATGAGCCCGTTTGGCTATTATAAATATAGATCAGAGTTGCTCCTCGATTTAGATCAATTCCTGGGCAGAGTGTAGTGTGCTAAGAGGGTGTTAAAATATAGAATCCTTCAGAATGATGATAAGTGGTGCAAAGCAAAAGAAGAATTTACAGAACAGATTGTGATGTAGCCAGAAGTGTTTAATGTAAATAGAAAAAAGAAATTTATCCCAAAAACAAAGAAGAAAAATTGTTTGAAGGAGAATCTAGTCAGTAGTGACAACTGTTTTCATGAAGTCAAGAAAATTAAAGTATGAGGAATTCTCATTGGCTTTCCATACAAGAAATTTAGCAACAATCTTTTTCTGCAAGTCAATAAGATAAAAAATTATATTAAAGTAAGTCACTTAGAGAATAGGATATCCTGGATTAGAGTATGGACTATTCTTTCACAAAATTCCTGGAGAACAATGAGATTGCATGTAGAAGGAATTTAATGCCAATGTGGTAAATTTTTTGGATGGAAGAATTTTTAAAATGTTTATATACAGAAAGGATGAAATATGTTGAGTAAGATACCAAAGAATATTTGATCAAAAAGGGTGCCAAGAATTTACAAAGACTAAGACCCAAATCAAAGATAAAATATTTTTTTAATGTAAATCTGAATATCACTTTTTTCTGAATGGGATAGATGTTAGAATGGTTGAAGATACAAATAAAGTCAATGGTTATAATCAACATTAAACATTTCTGATGTAAGAGTGTTGATAACTGACAGGACTTATTACTTTTGTGAAATTACAAGCAAAGACACATGGAAGAGATGGAAGGATGTTTAAGAAGAGTGAAGAATAGATGTCCTAAGAGTGAAAAAAAGAGTAAGTCTGTTTGTAATTCTTACCAGACCTGTTGTGATTTGGGGCTGCCCACATGTGATTGAGAGATTCATTCCAAAAACATATTTATTTAAAATTCTTAGGGTCAAGCCAATTAATAAAGATTTATATTACTTTAGAAATGGAACCATTAGTAATACACAAAGGTTTATTTGAAATTAAAAAGTGAAAATTAGGTGCAAAGTCCCTGACACTGACCCCAGTTGAATCTTTAACTTATTTTAGTTGAATAACTCATTCTAATTTAACTTAGGAATTAACTATAATGATAGTCTGGAGGGCAGTAGAGGAGCATTTCAAGATATTAGCCTTAATTTCAATACACTCAGACTCTTAGAGAAGTAAATAATACAAGAATAAGTTGCAAAATAGGTAAGTACCTATTTGTCAAAATTTATAACTGAACTAGTAATTAAAATCATAAACAAGTTAAATCCAGACTAAGAACTAGTGAAAATATGGAATATGAGCTGAAATCTTTGGCTTGAAGCACCTTATATTATACTTTGAAGGAAAAATAAATATTACCAAATTATTTTTAACAATAGAAAGCAACAGTTCTCAAATGACAAAGGATGGGAATAAAATATTTATGGTATGGTCTGGGTAATGTTAGAATACATAATAGTTAATAAAATATTAAATGAGTTTAATATTTTATGAGAAAAAGAAGATACACAAGTAATTAGGCAAAAGCAGCAGAAATCTGAAAAAGAAAAGAAAGGAGAAAAGAGGAATAATAGGCCCAATGGATAAAACTCATAATTTAAGACTGCAGATTATGGTTGTATTAAAGGGATGAATTCCTAGATGTAATGAACCCAAGTTTGCACTGGGGATGACTCTTACTCAGGAGTAGATGCTGTGTTGCATATCATCACTCCACCTCTTAGAGAATGTGTTCAGGGTAGAGTGGTTGCAAAGTCAGTGTCTTAGGAAGCACAGAGTAATAATAAATGAGGCAACCATAAGTAAGGGAATGGAGGATTTAGGACACTTTGGAGTGGGCGTCTTAGTAGAAGAAATTTAAGGGAGGACAACATGAGTGCTGCCATCCACATCCAGGACTAATATAGGGATGGAAGTCATTAACATGACAATGATTGCACTGGTAATATCCAAGCATATTGGACAATTTTGAGGAGTGAAAACTAAGATTGATTAGGTAAGAGTGGAATACTGAATGGGAGGCTTTGAAAATCAGTGAAAGGAGATCCAATTTTAAAAAAGTTAAAATTAGGAAACTACCAAAATGTTCAAAATAAGAAAGTGGGATAACAGCATTGTCAGAAAATCTACAAAGTTCTAGGTTAGAGAACCACTCCATTCATTTAACAGTAACTAACTCCAGCATATAAGAATATTCAGGGATTATACAGGATAATAGAGATGTAACTGCAAAGAAAGAAAACAGTTAAGAAGATGATACAGTAAAACCGTCTTCTCTCCCCTGCTTTTATACTCTGGGAACACTGTTCAAATTTTTGAATTTTAATGGATTATTAGTATATACTTCTAGATGACTTCCAGGGTATTATAATAAAGTTATTAAACATATAAATCTTATGGTGCCTTTATGGTTTATATTAGTCAGGGTTACCCAGAAAATTCTGTGGAATTTTATAGAATATATATTGATTCAAACAAATAAATCTATTATGGGAATTGGGTCACATGATTTTGGAGACCAAGAGTCACATAATCACAACATTCCATCTGCAAGATGGAGCACCAGGAAAGCTGGTGATGTAATTCAGTCCAAGGTCAAAGGCCTTGGGACCAGGAAAATGATGGTGTAACTCACAACCTGAGGACTAAGGGCAGACACCCTACTGAGGGAAGGGCAGTGATGTCAATTCTGGAGTGAGAAGCCAGGAGCACTAATGTTCAGGATAAGGGAAGATGGATATCTTCACTCAAGCACAGAGTGAATTCAACTCTGCTCTGCCTTTTTATTATGTTTAGACCCTCAACAGATGAAATGATACCCACACACATTCATGGGGATAGATCTTCTTTATGCAGTCTATTGATGCACATGCTAATCTCTTCCAGAAGCACCCCCCAAAATCATGTTTTACCAGCTATTTGGGCATTCCTTAGCCTAGTCAAATCAACATATAAAATTCATCATTATGGTCTTGAAATGATAAATTATCAGATTTACCTCAGGAAACCTTAAGTAAGCACTTACCTTAAGATGTTTTGCTAAGAAAACCTTTATAAAAATCAGGCTTGTAATGTGTGATAAAACCAAATTATACATTCAACTTGTCTAAATTCAGGCACACAATACTACAAATAGAATCTGATAACACCAGTGAGGACTTTAAGTTTATAACTTGAAACTGACAAAAGCCAAATACTATGCCAATGAATTCACATATAAAGTTATTTATGGAAAAATATTGTCCACACTCATCTCTTTCCCTAAAATAGTGCTTTAAAAATCTATAAAATCTGAATAATTTTTCTATCATTGAAAGATATGGAAAATGACAATCCCCAGGATAGAAAAATGACAACCCCCCAAAACTGTCTGGCCCAGAGGAAGAGGGAGGTGGAAAGCAATCATTAATCCTCTCCCAGTAAATCCTTTCCCAGGAACAATGGGCCCTGAGGGATAAAAGCAAACTTTCATCCCTTCCTGGGTTCATTCCTAGTATCTCCACCAAAAGCAAACATTCATCCTTTCCCAACCACAATGGGTCCTGGAAGAAGGAGGTAGATACTGAATGCAGGGCCCTGGACTTTTAACCCTTCCCATTACTGATGAGTCCTGGAAGGAGAAAATCCAGTAGTGAGGCTCTTGGTAACAATGGGTCCCAGAGGAAGAAGATATACAGTGAACTCTGGCCAAGTTCTGAACTTTCATCCTTTCCCAGTTACAATGAGTTTCAGAGTTTTAACAACTTTTTTCCTGACTGTCCACACCAAAACATTCTGTCTCATTCTCCAATGATTAATTCACCCTCATTGTAAACTATAAAACTTTAACCTGAGGCCATTTGCCTATTCAGAAAAGAGCCTCTTCATTGCCTGATTGATTGACTCCATTGTGAAATAAAAGAAAGCTTGTGGATCTGTTTGAGGTCTGCTTTCTTCCTGGTTATTTGTGTTTTCATAATGGTTCCAAAACTGTGTTGGTTATTTTTTCTTACAATCATAAAATGACATTTTTATTCAAATGCTCAGCAGAAACAAACTTTATCATCAGGTTTTTCTCAAGTTCAATGTGCTTTATAATGACAGAAGTAAATAATAGGGGTCTTTGATACAGATAGGCATATTTAGAGAAGCTTTTTGTTTAAGTCAGCTTTTTTGCTGATGTGACTAAAAGACCCGACCAGAACAACTGTAGAGGAGAAAAAGTTTATTTGGGGGCTCACAGTTTCAGAGGTCTCAGTCCATAGACGGCTGGCTCCATTCCCTAAGGCTTGAGGTGAGGCAGAACATCATGGCAGAAAAATGTGATGCTTGAGGTGAGGCAGAACATCATGGCAGAAAAATGTGATGAAGAGGAGAGGCTCAAAGATGATCAGGCAGTAGAGTTGGGTTAAGACTCTCATAACCCAATTATTTCTCCTGTAAGCTTTCTTGCATTGTCTGACATATTAGCTTTTGGGGGACACCTCACATCCAAACCATAACACTCTTCTAGATATAAAACATGTAAGTACAATATATGTTATCAAAAGGCCAACATAGCCATTACACTAGAGGGAAGGACTTGGCTGTTAACCAAAAGACATGGATTTTAACCTGGATTTGCTTCTATGTTGTTTCATTTAAACTCACCAAATTTTCTTATCAGTAATACGTTAATAAGAATAAAACAATATTAACACTAATAATAATAATATCATTTTCAGGAATTACCATGAGCTAGACACTGTAAATTCCTTATATACACTATTTTCATTTATTTTTGTAATAACTAGAAGAAGAAATGCTAGTGTGATATACATTTTTATATAGGGAAATTGTAAATTTCAGGAGAGAAGTTATGAGTTTTCCAATATCTTAGATACAAGTTCTATGAAGTATTATATTTTTTTGTTTCCATCTACCACCTAGGGACAGTGTATAGCTAACACTGTAAAAATTTAGCTGAAAATGCTTAATATCCTGTGAAATACATTGCTAATATAAGAGATGCTACTATGTAATTATTCTACTAAGTTGTAAATACTTTATGGAAAATTTTAAGCCTAATGCACTTTTATGTTATCAAGATTATTTCATTAAAGTACTGACAAATTTTTTTTTAAATGAAAAAAGAAAAGGAGAAAAATAGAGAACATTAACAGGAAGTAGATTCCCAAGGAAAGTAAAGACTACTTGTGAAGTTGAACCATAACAAAAATGTCATTTTTATAAGACAAAATGATTGATAATATGCAAATTCACATAATTGGAGCGAATGCACATAAAGTAGCAAAATTTCATTTACTTTTTTAAATCTTAGGTTGACAAAATTATTTATTTAAGGACAAGCATGTTTTGTCTTCTGGTATTATAACCAATAATAGATGCTGTGGCAATTATCTTGTTCAGTGCAACACCACAAAACATTGTAGCTTAAGCAAGAATTTACTATTTCTTACAATGTTACCTCAGACACAGAATTTCCATATATCTATTTTAAAATTCTGCCTGCAGACTGAATATTTTCTTAATCATTCATTACTCTTCTCCCATACCTTAAAATAAGACAGTTCTACAGAGAAATCAACAAAAAATTTTTATCAACAGATGCTTGAAATCTCTGTAAACCAAATACATAAGTTCCTTTCATAAACTTTATACTTTTATTTACTATTGGTGACCTTTACTATTTTTTTTTCTCCTTTCATATGACACGAGTCTCTTTCTGGCCTCCAGTGGCAATTTATTTGGCTTTTCCAGCCTCCACTAACAATCTCTTTGTCATTCCCCTGTCTCCATTCTGACTGGTCCCAAAGCCAATGCTTAGGATTGGAAATTTTAATCTTCCATTTCTAAAGCAATAAATCATAAAAAATCCTTACTTTTGAGAATGACAATTTATTTTTCCCCCCACAGTTGTGAAGATGCCCTAGTGGCTTCTCTGCTAGTTAGTTTTTCCTGGACTCTCTCATGTGGCTGCATTCAGTTGGAAGGTTGTCTGAGCTGAAAGGTTCCAGAAGCCCTCACTCACATATCTGTCTATTGGTGACTGCTGTCTGCTGGGGCACTTGGATTATCTCCACATGTAGTTCAGGCTATTATAGTTTCCCCCTTTGCCTCCTCACAGATATTCAAAATATGTACTTATTTTCCTTAAATTCATTCATACTACAAAGAACTAAATAATTTATTCCAGTAGGTCTCAAAGAGGATGACACTGCACCCTTAGAAACAATTTTTGAGTGTATGTGGAGGTAAAAATATCAGGTGATTAGACATGCTCCTGAGAATTTTATACATAGTACTGTATATTTTCAAATATATACTATTTTCCTCATACTTATTCTGACTTTCAGTTGTACAATATACTCACATTTTTTTTGTATTTTTGAGATAAAAACTTACATAAATAAAATCCAGAACATTAAATATTAAAATTCAATTTGATGTATTTTGTAAATATACAGGTTGGTAACCATCAAAACAATCATGAATGAATTTAGATGTTACCTCAAAGAGTTCCCTCATGCACCTTTCTAAGCACCATCTTCTATCCCGAGTCCTTAGCAATGCCTGATCTCCTGACTACCACTTCAGACTTACCAAAAAACTTTTCATTTTGTTCCCCACATTTTTTTTTCCAGTAGATTTTAGCAATGTGTATATTGTGCTGAAAAAATAAGACCATTCTTAAATGGTCTTATTTTTCAGAACAATATGTCTTTTTTTAAATCTTTAAAAACATGCTTGAAGTTTTGACTTTGACTTAAAAGTTCAAGCAATTTAACTTAATAGCTGGAACTACATGTGGAAATCATCCAAGTGCCCCAGCAAACAGCAGTCACCCAAAGGCACATACCTGAGTGAGGGCTTTTGGAACCTTCCAGCTCAGACAACCTTCCAACTTCAATACAGCCTGTGAGAGAGTGCAGAAGAGGAACTCCAAGAGGATATTTAATAAGAAAGATTCTTGCTGTAACTTGTGCTTCCAAACCTTTCACAGGAGAATTGATTGGAAAAAAAATGTGGACCTTCAGATAGGGAGGCCAATTTTGAGGCAGCTGCTTCAATTCAGATGAAGAATCATGAAGCCTGAACTAAGCTAGTAATCAGAGGAGTGGAATAGGTGAGTAAAAAGCTGAGAGATATTAAGGAGGCAGTTCTAAACCAAAATTGGAGAATGAGTGGATGTCAGGGGTAGACATATGGGGATTAATAAAGAATTATATTCAGAATTTTGGCTTTGAAAGCTGAATGGATTGTAGAGCTTTAAACCACAGAAGTAAACAGAAGAGCATTGAAGAACAAAAGGAGGATGACTGAGCTAAGCTTTGATCATATTTCATCTGAAGTATCTGAAATATTTAGGTGAAAATGTCTAACATTTCCAGGACAAAGAAAAAATGCCTAGATCAAGGCCACAGATTTGAAAGCCATAAGTATATATTGAAAGCAATATGATTTGCAGTCCTATTCTGCTAAAAATGTTTTGAACAAAATGTATTTCCTCTCCTGTATATTTCCTTGAAATTAGAAATATTTTCCTTTTGTAATACCTGTACCCATCTTTCCATTTCTATCTGCCCTTGCCTTTTTCAGGTTTTATTTCCCAAATATAGAAATACAATAACTTTTTCCCATTGTTACCCAACTAGCACAGCTTAAATACTGGGCCCAAGTCTTTTCTGCTCGTTTGCCTAAAAATTTTTCTACCAATTATTACTTATAAAATTGCTATCTGTCCTACCAGATCCACTGCTAAAGAACCTTTTCATTTAATCCCTTCTTGATGCTATTTCTACATGCAACTACATGCAATTCAACTTTCTTTGAACCTTTACAGAAGTTTTAAAAATATTGCTTATTTTGCACAACTTACTCTCTGAATATAGCTATGCATATTTCATTAATCCTCTATATTATATTGTAAAGTCTCTCAGGATAGATTTGGGCTTTATCCACCATATTTTCAGTGAAGCACACAACTGCAACTTTACATTTAGAAAATGCTTAGAAATATTCATGAACAAACATTGACAGAAATGGTGTATTCATTTTACATATGGATCAAATGTAATTGGTCTCAAAATGGTTTCCTAATTGAGAATATAAATTACGTCCTTAAATGATTAATGACATCTACAACACTTTGAGATGGGAAAAATTTGCACAGTTATCAAAGATAGGGATTATAGATTCTAAAAAATGTTACCAAAAATTCAATGTACCTAGACCCATAAAAATGATTTCTCAGTTATTTGTGGATGACTACATGCTAAAATTGCATAGTGGAAACCATGATTGTCATTTTACCTTTTGGTTATTATCAAGAGGATTCTCAAGTCTTTGTTCAGTTAGCCATTATAGGAACTTGCACTATGGATCATATATTCTATGCTAAGTTGGAATATGGATAAATTGCATTGCACAAGTAGTTTTCTCACAAGTAAAGGGTCAAAGTCAAATTAAGGAAAATCATCCTCTGAAAAGATCTGATTCAAAATTTTAATTAGCAGCAGTGGGAGAAATAGGAAATTGCTATTTTCAGTTGCTGTTGAGACACAGTCCAGAATGGTTTTAATTATGTTATACCAAAAATTATTTTGGTCAAGAAAGATGACTATTCTTGGCATTTCATAATGTGTGTTCAATAACCAAATATGTGAAAATAAAGATTATCTGAGTGATTAAAAATAAAAAAGAACCATCTGACTTAGACTATTTAGAAATTGTTTTGTCTAGAGATTTAGATATATAGATGTGTGTTCTTTCCATTATCTGGATGTTCATCAATTGTTGGATATCTTAAAACTAGCTGTGCAGACAAGAAAGAACAAAAACTTAAAGCATTTTTATGGTCAACCATAGTTGATGAAGCTAAGAACATTAGGAGAAAGATGAAGCTGAACTAGTTTCCTAGGATGACAGAAACAGAATGGAAGAGAGATTACTGATAGAAATGCCTAAATGTCAAATTGCCCAGACAATACTGTAAATGCTTTAATAAATAAAAGAAAGAACTTTTTATTCATAGACACTGTTTTCCATTTAAAGCTTTTAGTCATCTGTGAGGACAATTACTATATTTGCCTTTATTTAATTAATATAAAATTGCATTTTTTTTTTACATTTCTGGACAGATCTAGACATAATTCTTACCCAGTGCCTCTTTCTCTGTTGAAAAATGGTCTGATACTATTGCTGAATGCAGATTGAAAGAACAGCTACAAATCTTACAGAAAAAGTTAATGCAGTATACCAAAAACCATTTCCCACTTAATAGGTTTAGATAATATATCTTTTTGATGTTTTTTTTAAATTCAGACAAGAAAAACACATTTTTACCCATAAAGATTAATAGGCTTTTCCTGTTATCCTTTCATAACAAACATTGAGTAGAACACAGCTTACTTCTGAAGGTATGATAATAAGCTATAGAATATCTGTTTCTGCAATTGTTTGAACTATGATTTGTTAATTTCTAAATAATTAGAAACAATGTTATTGTTAAATAGCTTCATATTTCTGTGGAGGTATCAAATAATGCTTAGAGGAGTTTGAAACAATTAATATATAATATTAATTATAATTTGGAACCTTTTATACTAACTCTGCAATTACCTTACTATGTATATTGCTCAATTTATTTATCCTTCACTGTTTAATAGAACCCCATCTCATTTTACTGTTTACGTGCTTCAAAAATATAACATTGCTGATTTTGAGTAACCAGGTCTTGTTTACAAGCTCCAGCCAAAACCCAAATATTTTCCTATTTGTACCCTGAGTAACCAGAGGTCATAATGTTAATTCCATTATTTTCCAAGTGAAGATCATAAAAACTAAGCTTCATTGATTATAATGTTGTGGCTTTATTACTTAGATAATATAAGCAGTGAATTTTTTCATGACATTCACAGTTTATTATCATATAAAATTTGTGACATAAATGGGAAAAGGAAACATTGAAATACCAGAATTTATCAAAGGTACCTTATGTAGATATCCTTGTCCTACTATTTATTTGTATCTGTGAAAAACTTTAAATTTGGTTTGAAAAATGTCAGCTTTAGCTTGTAACAAAAGCATATGTTTTATAATACTCATCACAATTTTCTCCAATAAGAAAAACACTCCTGAAATTATTTTGTAAAATCAGAAACAAGATAAAAAATAGGAAAACATTTTAAATACATTCATACCTGTTTTATATTTTTTTTTTCTATTTTATTTTTTTATTGTGGGTTGTTCAAAACATTACAAATTTCTTGATATATTCCACACTTTGATTCAAGTGGGTTATGAACTCCCACCTTCACCCCATACACAGATTGCAGAATCACATCAGTTACACATCCATTGATTTACAAATTGCCATCCTAGTGTCTGTTGTGCTCCGCTGCCTTTCCCATCCTCCACCCTCCCCCCCTCCCCA